>NC_083720.1:97938266-98193917 GCF_028564815.1 Eubalaena glacialis | reverse complement strand
ACGTACAGAGGGAATGTCAAAATCGCTACCCTTGAACTGAATTACAAAACAGAACAGAGTCACACGTTTAGAAAACACACGATGGCTGCTTAACGGGAAAGGTCAGGTGGGGTGATGCATAAAACAAGGGTTTGAAATTAGCTCAGATACCGTTCCATAAGACAAATATGTAATAGACAAGACCTACTCCCTGCTCAGTGAACTGGACGCAACACCCCCTATTCACCGCACAAGAATATATCTGACTAGTAAGAATCTGAAAACCTATGTATTGATATCTCTCTGGAAGTGAATCAAGAGGGTGTAAAGCGGCATAAGCACAGCAGTGAAAAGCAGCTAAACCCCATTACAAAAATAAATTACTTTAAAAAAAAACCCTAAAACAAAGACAGTGATAGAGAGAGAAATTCTTACAAAATCCGTTCAGGGGCTCTGATGCAACCTGGATTGACCATATCTAGACCCACAGCTGGATGAGACATTAGGCTGGACACTCTTGGGGCTGAGAGGATTGGTGAGGTTGGGTGAGCAAACGCAGACCCTTTAAAGTAATACTGCGTGCTACCCATCCCATGGGTCCCAAATCTGCAGGTTCAAGGGCATCTTCCTACATCGAAAACATGCATGGGAAACCCAGAAGATGGTACACCGTGTGATCGGGAAAGGTTTCTAAAACGCACCTCACTTCTCCTCTCCTTGTGCTCGGGTTCGCCATTCCAGCCGCTTTACTAACAATCTCCCTACTTGGAGAATCAGCACCGTTAACCTCCTGTTTCGTACAGGTTGCAATTTGTCCTGAGGATAAACGGGAAGAGGGGGAACCAATGAGAGACGAGCTCTCGGTGTTGGGACAGGCACAGATCACTCTATTTTCCCATCAGGAAGAAGAATGAACCACAGGCTCAGCCTGCCCCTCCGGAACCAGAATAGGGCCTGAAGCAATCCTGCGCTTTTGCGGCCAGCTCCCAAACAAGCGAGTTGACAAATGGAGCTCAGGGGCACTGCAATTCACAAACCTGCAGAGTTATAAAGGATAACTCTCTTCCACAAATGTATTGAGGGAAGGCAACGAAGAGGATTTGAAAGCAAGGCAGAATTGCAAGAAACAGATTTCAGGAGGTAGATTCGACTCGCCTTTAAAGCCCATGAAAAGCGGCAAAACGTCGACAATGATGCCCTTGGCCAAAAAGGGCGTATGCGTGTTTTCCTGAATATATTCAGGAAAAAACGCATACGCCCTTTTTGGCCAACCAAGCAAGCCGGAAAGGCAAATCGGCACTACAAAGAAGTCTCGCTTGCCATCGGTCAAAAGGGCCATGCTGAAAAAAGTGTAAAAACCAGAAATGCAGGCCAGGCCATGGAGACATGGGAGCCTTGCTACGCTGATGGGCGGGATGTAAATTGCCAACAGCCACTCTGGAGAAGTGTACGGTGTGTCCTGAAACATGTAATAAACACAGCTTAGAGAGCATAGGGCACTTCCACTCATGGGCGTATACATTGGGAAAACTGAAAATCCACAAGACACAGGCACCCCAAAGTGTAGGGCTGCTCTGTTTACAAGAACCTCCACTTCGGTACACCTTAAATAGCCCAGGAAGAAGTTGTGGTACTTATGCACAATGGAATATCCCTCAGCCATGAAATCAATGTCATAAGGCTAGTAGCAGCATGATGAGTGGATTTAGGTACGATGACTCTAAGTGAAATAAGTCACACAGAAAAAGACACTTATCCTAAGATATCACGTACAGAGGGAATGTCAAAATCGCTACCCTTGAACTGAATTACAAAACAGAACAGAGTCACACGTTTAGAAAACACACGATGGCTGCTTAACGGGAAAGGTCAGGTGGGGTGATACATAAAACAAGGGTTTGAAATTAGCTCAGATACCGTTCCATAAGACAAATATGTAATAGACAAGACCTACTCCCTGCTCAGTGAACTGGACGCAACACCCCCTATTCACCGCACAAGAATATATCTGACTAGTAAGAATCTGAAAACCTATGTATTGATATCTCTCTGGAAGTGAATCAAGAGGGTGTAAAGCGGCATCAACACAGCAGGGAAAAGCAGCCAAGCCCCATTCTAAACATAAATTACTTATTAAAAAAACCCCTAAAACAAAGACAGTGACAGAGAGAGAAATTCTTACAAAATCCGTTCAGGGGCTCTGATGCAACCTGGATTGACCATATCTAGACCCACAGCTGGATGAGACATTAGGCTGGACACTCTTGGGGCTGAGAGGATTGGTGAGGTTCGGTGAGCAAACGCAGACCCTTTAAAGTAATACTGCGTGCTACCCATCCCATGGGTCCCAAATCTCCAGGTTCAAGGGCATCTTCCTACATCGAAAACATGCATGGGAAACCCAGAAGATGGTACACCGTGTGATCGGGAAAGGTTTCTAAAACGCACCTCACTTCTCCTCTCCTTGTGCTCGGGTTCGCCATTCCAGCCGCTTTACTAACAATCTCCCTACTTGGAGAATCAGCACCGTTAACCTCCTGTTTCGTACAGGTTGCAATTTGTCCTGAGGATAAACGGGAAGAGGGGGAACCAATGAGAGACGAGCTCTCGGTGTTGGGACAGGCACAGATCACTCTATTTTCCCATCAGGAAGAAGAATGAACCACAGGCTCAGCCTGCCCCTCCGGAACCAGAATAGGGCCTGAAGCAATCCTGCGCTTTTGCGGCCAGCTCCCGAACAAGCGAGTTGACAAATGGAGCTCAGGGGCACTGCAATTCACAAACCTGCAGAGTTATAAAGGATAACTCTCTTCCACAAATGTATTGAGGGAAGGCAACGAAGAGGATTTGAAAGCAAGGCAGAATTGCAAGAAACAGATTTCAGGAGGTAGATTCGACTCGCCTTTAAAGCCCATGAAAAGCGGCAAAACGTCGACAATGATGCCCTTGGCCAAAAAGGGCGTATGCGTTTTTTCCTGAATATATTCAGGAAAAAACGCATACGCCCTTTTTGGCCAACCAAGCAAGCCGGAAAGGCAAATCGGCACTACAAAGAAGTCTCGCTTGCCATCGGTCAAAAGGGCCATGCTGAAAAAAGTGTAAAAACCAGAAATGCAGGCCAGGCCATGGAGACATGGGAGCCTTGCTACGCTGATGGGCGGGATGTAAATTGCCAACAGCCACTCTGGAGAAGTGTACGGTGTGTCCTGAAACATGTAATAAACACAGCTTAGAGAGCATAGGGCACTTCCACTCATGGGCGTATACATTGGGAAAACTGAAAATCCACAAGACACAGGCACCCCAAAGTGTAGGGCTGCTCTGTTTACAAGAACCTCCACTTCGGTACACCTTAAATAGCCCAGGAAGAAGTTGTGGTACTTATGCACAATGGAATATCCCTCAGCCATGAAATCAATGTCATAAGGCTAGTAGCAGCATGATGAGTGGATTTAGGTACGATGACTCTAAGTGAAATAAGTCACACAGAAAAAGACACTTATCCTAAGATATCACGTACAGAGGGAATGTCAAAATCGCTACCCTTGAACTGAATTACAAAACAGAACAGAGTCACACGTTTAGAAAACACACGATGGCTGCTTAACGGGAAAGGTCAGGTGGGGTGATACATAAAACAAGGGTTTGAAATTAGCTCAGATACCGTTCCATAAGACAAATATGTAATAGACAAGACCTACTCCCTGCTCAGTGAACTGGACGCAACACCCCCTATTCACCGCACAAGAATATATCTGACTAGTAAGAATCTGAAAACCTATGTATTGATATCTCTCTGGAAGTGAATCAAGAGGGTGTAAAGCGGCATCAACACAGCAGGGAAAAGCAGCCAAGCCCCATTCTAAACATAAATTACTTATTAAAAAAACCCCTAAAACAAAGACAGTGACAGAGAGAGAAATTCTTACAAAATCCGTTCAGGGGCTCTGATGCAACCTGGATTGACCATATCTAGACCCACAGCTGGATGAGACATTAGGCTGGACACTCTTGGGGCTGAGAGGATTGGTGAGGTTCGGTGAGCAAACGCAGACCCTTTAAAGTAATACTGCGTGCTACCCATCCCATGGGTCCCAAATCTCCAGGTTCAAGGGCATCTTCCTACATCGAAAACATGCATGGGAAACCCAGAAGATGGTACACCGTGTGATCGGGAAAGGTTTCTAAAACGCACCTCACTTCTCCTCTCCTTGTGCTCGGGTTCGCCATTCCAGCCGCTTTACTAACAATCTCCCTACTTGGAGAATCAGCACCGTTAACCTCCTGTTTCGTACAGGTTGCAATTTGTCCTGAGGATAAACGGGAAGAGGGGGAACCAATGAGAGACGAGCTCTCGGTGTTGGGACAGGCACAGATCACTCTATTTTCCCATCAGGAAGAAGAATGAACCACAGGCTCAGCCTGCCCCTCCGGAACCAGAATAGGGCCTGAAGCAATCCTGCGCTTTTGCGGCCAGCTCCCGAACAAGCGAGTTGACAAATGGAGCTCAGGGGCACTGCAATTCACAAACCTGCAGAGTTATAAAGGATAACTCTCTTCCACAAATGTATTGAGGGAAGGCAACGAAGAGGATTTGAAAGCAAGGCAGAATTGCAAGAAACAGATTTCAGGAGGTAGATTCGACTCGCCTTTAAAGCCCATGAAAAGCGGCAAAACGTCGACAATGATGCCCTTGGCCAAAAAGGGCGTATGCGTGTTTTCCTGAATATATTCAGGAAAAAACGCATACGCCCTTTTTGGCCAACCAAGCAAGCCGGAAAGGCAAATCGGCACTACAAAGAAGTCTCGCTTGCCATCGGTCAAAAGGGCCATGCTGAAAAAAGTGTAAAAACCAGAAATGCAGGCCAGGCCATGGAGACATGGGAGCCTTGCTACGCTGATGGGCGGGATGTAAATTGCCAACAGCCACTCTGGAGAAGTGTACGGTGTGTCCTGAAACATGTAATAAACACAGCTTAGAGAGCATAGGGCACTTCCACTCATGGGCGTATACATTGGGAAAACTGAAAATCCACAAGACACAGGCACCCCAAAGTGTAGGGCTGCTCTGTTTACAAGAACCTCCACTTCGGTACACCTTAAATAGCCCAGGAAGAAGTTGTGGTACTTATGCACAATGGAATATCCCTCAGCCATGAAATCAATGTCATAAGGCTAGTAGCAGCATGATGAGTGGATTTAGGTACGATGACTCTAAGTGAAATAAGTCACACAGAAAAAGACACTTATCCTAAGATATCACGTACAGAGGGAATGTCAAAATCGCTACCCTTGAACTGAATTACAAAACAGAACAGAGTCACACGTTTAGAAAACACACGATGGCTGCTTAACGGGAAAGGTCAGGTGGGGTGATACATAAAACAAGGGTTTGAAATTAGCTCAGATACCGTTCCATAAGACAAATATGTAATAGACAAGACCTACTCCCTGCTCAGTGAACTGGACGCAACACCCCCTATTCACCGCACAAGAATATATCTGACTAGTAAGAATCTGAAAACCTATGTATTGATATCTCTCTGGAAGTGAATCAAGAGGGTGTAAAGCGGCATCAACACAGCAGGGAAAAGCAGCCAAGCCCCATTCTAAACATAAATTACTTATTAAAAAAACCCCTAAAACAAAGACAGTGACAGAGAGAGAAATTCTTACAAAATCCGTTCAGGGGCTCTGATGCAACCTGGATTGACCATATCTAGACCCACAGCTGGATGAGACATTAGGCTGGACACTCTTGGGGCTGAGAGGATTGGTGAGGTTCGGTGAGCAAACGCAGACCCTTTAAAGTAATACTGCGTGCTACCCATCCCATGGGTCCCAAATCTCCAGGTTCAAGGGCATCTTCCTACATCGAAAACATGCATGGGAAACCCAGAAGATGGTACACCGTGTGATCGGGAAAGGTTTCTAAAACGCACCTCACTTCTCCTCTCCTTGTGCTCGGGTTCGCCATTCCAGCCGCTTTACTAACAATCTCCCTACTTGGAGAATCAGCACCGTTAACCTCCTGTTTCGTACAGGTTGCAATTTGTCCTGAGGATAAACGGGAAGAGGGGGAACCAATGAGAGACGAGCTCTCGGTGTTGGGACAGGCACAGATCACTCTATTTTCCCATCAGGAAGAAGAATGAACCACAGGCTCAGCCTGCCCCTCCGGAACCAGAATAGGGCCTGAAGCAATCCTGCGCTTTTGCGGCCAGCTCCCGAACAAGCGAGTTGACAAATGGAGCTCAGGGGCACTGCAATTCACAAACCTGCAGAGTTATAAAGGATAACTCTCTTCCACAAATGTATTGAGGGAAGGCAACGAAGAGGATTTGAAAGCAAGGCAGAATTGCAAGAAACAGATTTCAGGAGGTAGATTCGACTCGCCTTTAAAGCCCATGAAAAGCGGCAAAACGTCGACAATGATGCCCTTGGCCAAAAAGGGCGTATGCGTTTTTTCCTGAATATATTCAGGAAAAAACGCATACGCCCTTTTTGGCCAACCAAGCAAGCCGGAAAGGCAAATCGGCACTACAAAGAAGTCTCGCTTGCCATCGGTCAAAAGGGCCATGCTGAAAAAAGTGTAAAAACCAGAAATGCAGGCCAGGCCATGGAGACATGGGAGCCTTGCTACGCTGATGGGCGGGATGTAAATTGCCAACAGCCACTCTGGAGAAGTGTACGGTGTGTCCTGAAACATGTAATAAACACAGCTTAGAGAGCATAGGGCACTTCCACTCATGGGCGTATACATTGGGAAAACTGAAAATCCACAAGACACAGGCACCCCAAAGTGTAGGGCTGCTCTGTTTACAAGAACCTCCACTTCGGTACACCTTAAATAGCCCAGGAAGAAGTTGTGGTACTTATGCACAATGGAATATCCCTCAGCCATGAAATCAATGTCATAAGGCTAGTAGCAGCATGATGAGTGGATTTAGGTACGATGACTCTAAGTGAAATAAGTCACACAGAAAAAGACACTTATCCTAAGATATCACGTACAGAGGGAATGTCAAAATCGCTACCCTTGAACTGAATTACAAAACAGAACAGAGTCACACGTTTAGAAAACACACGATGGCTGCTTAACGGGAAAGGTCAGGTGGGGTGATGCATAAAACAAGGGTTTGAAATTAGCTCAGATACCGTTCCATAAGACAAATATGTAATAGACAAGACCTACTCCCTGCTCAGTGAACTGGACGCAACACCCCCTATTCACCGCACAAGAATATATCTGACTAGTAAGAATCTGAAAACCTATGTATTGATATCTCTCTGGAAGTGAATCAAGAGGGTGTAAAGCGGCATAAGCACAGCAGTGAAAAGCAGCTAAACCCCATTACAAAAATAAATTACTTTAAAAAAAAACCCTAAAACAAAGACAGTGATAGAGAGAGAAATTCTTACAAAATCCGTTCAGGGGCTCTGATGCAACCTGGATTGACCATATCTAGACCCACAGCTGGATGAGACATTAGGCTGGACACTCTTGGGGCTGAGAGGATTGGTGAGGTTGGGTGAGCAAACGCAGACCCTTTAAAGTAATACTGCGTGCTACCCATCCCATGGGTCCCAAATCTGCAGGTTCAAGGGCATCTTCCTACATCGAAAACATGCATGGGAAACCCAGAAGATGGTACACCGTGTGATCGGGAAAGGTTTCTAAAACGCACCTCACTTCTCCTCTCCTTGTGCTCGGGTTCGCCATTCCAGCCGCTTTACTAACAATCTCCCTACTTGGAGAATCAGCACCGTTAACCTCCTGTTTCGTACAGGTTGCAATTTGTCCTGAGGATAAACGGGAAGAGGGGGAACCAATGAGAGACGAGCTCTCGGTGTTGGGACAGGCACAGATCACTCTATTTTCCCATCAGGAAGAAGAATGAACCACAGGCTCAGCCTGCCCCTCCGGAACCAGAATAGGGCCTGAAGCAATCCTGCGCTTTTGCGGCCAGCTCCCAAACAAGCGAGTTGACAAATGGAGCTCAGGGGCACTGCAATTCACAAACCTGCAGAGTTATAAAGGATAACTCTCTTCCACAAATGTATTGAGGGAAGGCAACGAAGAGGATTTGAAAGCAAGGCAGAATTGCAAGAAACAGATTTCAGGAGGTAGATTCGACTCGCCTTTAAAGCCCATGAAAAGCGGCAAAACGTCGACAATGATGCCCTTGGCCAAAAAGGGCGTATGCGTGTTTTCCTGAATATATTCAGGAAAAAACGCATACGCCCTTTTTGGCCAACCAAGCAAGCCGGAAAGGCAAATCGGCACTACAAAGAAGTCTCGCTTGCCATCGGTCAAAAGGGCCATGCTGAAAAAAGTGTAAAAACCAGAAATGCAGGCCAGGCCATGGAGACATGGGAGCCTTGCTACGCTGATGGGCGGGATGTAAATTGCCAACAGCCACTCTGGAGAAGTGTACGGTGTGTCCTGAAACATGTAATAAACACAGCTTAGAGAGCATAGGGCACTTCCACTCATGGGCGTATACATTGGGAAAACTGAAAATCCACAAGACACAGGCACCCCAAAGTGTAGGGCTGCTCTGTTTACAAGAACCTCCACTTCGGTACACCTTAAATAGCCCAGGAAGAAGTTGTGGTACTTATGCACAATGGAATATCCCTCAGCCATGAAATCAATGTCATAAGGCTAGTAGCAGCATGATGAGTGGATTTAGGTACGATGACTCTAAGTGAAATAAGTCACACAGAAAAAGACACTTATCCTAAGATATCACGTACAGAGGGAATGTCAAAATCGCTACCCTTGAACTGAATTACAAAACAGAACAGAGTCACACGTTTAGAAAACACACGATGGCTGCTTAACGGGAAAGGTCAGGTGGGGTGATACATAAAACAAGGGTTTGAAATTAGCTCAGATACCGTTCCATAAGACAAATATGTAATAGACAAGACCTACTCCCTGCTCAGTGAACTGGACGCAACACCCCCTATTCACCGCACAAGAATATATCTGACTAGTAAGAATCTGAAAACCTATGTATTGATATCTCTCTGGAAGTGAATCAAGAGGGTGTAAAGCGGCATCAACACAGCAGGGAAAAGCAGCCAAGCCCCATTCTAAACATAAATTACTTATTAAAAAAACCCCTAAAACAAAGACAGTGACAGAGAGAGAAATTCTTACAAAATCCGTTCAGGGGCTCTGATGCAACCTGGATTGACCATATCTAGACCCACAGCTGGATGAGACATTAGGCTGGACACTCTTGGGGCTGAGAGGATTGGTGAGGTTCGGTGAGCAAACGCAGACCCTTTAAAGTAATACTGCGTGCTACCCATCCCATGGGTCCCAAATCTCCAGGTTCAAGGGCATCTTCCTACATCGAAAACATGCATGGGAAACCCAGAAGATGGTACACCGTGTGATCGGGAAAGGTTTCTAAAACGCACCTCACTTCTCCTCTCCTTGTGCTCGGGTTCGCCATTCCAGCCGCTTTACTAACAATCTCCCTACTTGGAGAATCAGCACCGTTAACCTCCTGTTTCGTACAGGTTGCAATTTGTCCTGAGGATAAACGGGAAGAGGGGGAACCAATGAGAGACGAGCTCTCGGTGTTGGGACAGGCACAGATCACTCTATTTTCCCATCAGGAAGAAGAATGAACCACAGGCTCAGCCTGCCCCTCCGGAACCAGAATAGGGCCTGAAGCAATCCTGCGCTTTTGCGGCCAGCTCCCGAACAAGCGAGTTGACAAATGGAGCTCAGGGGCACTGCAATTCACAAACCTGCAGAGTTATAAAGGATAACTCTCTTCCACAAATGTATTGAGGGAAGGCAACGAAGAGGATTTGAAAGCAAGGCAGAATTGCAAGAAACAGATTTCAGGAGGTAGATTCGACTCGCCTTTAAAGCCCATGAAAAGCGGCAAAACGTCGACAATGATGCCCTTGGCCAAAAAGGGCGTATGCGTTTTTTCCTGAATATATTCAGGAAAAAACGCATACGCCCTTTTTGGCCAACCAAGCAAGCCGGAAAGGCAAATCGGCACTACAAAGAAGTCTCGCTTGCCATCGGTCAAAAGGGCCATGCTGAAAAAAGTGTAAAAACCAGAAATGCAGGCCAGGCCATGGAGACATGGGAGCCTTGCTACGCTGATGGGCGGGATGTAAATTGCCAACAGCCACTCTGGAGAAGTGTACGGTGTGTCCTGAAACATGTAATAAACACAGCTTAGAGAGCATAGGGCACTTCCACTCATGGGCGTATACATTGGGAAAACTGAAAATCCACAAGACACAGGCACCCCAAAGTGTAGGGCTGCTCTGTTTACAAGAACCTCCACTTCGGTACACCTTAAATAGCCCAGGAAGAAGTTGTGGTACTTATGCACAATGGAATATCCCTCAGCCATGAAATCAATGTCATAAGGCTAGTAGCAGCATGATGAGTGGATTTAGGTACGATGACTCTAAGTGAAATAAGTCACACAGAAAAAGACACTTATCCTAAGATATCACGTACAGAGGGAATGTCAAAATCGCTACCCTTGAACTGAATTACAAAACAGAACAGAGTCACACGTTTAGAAAACACACGATGGCTGCTTAACGGGAAAGGTCAGGTGGGGTGATGCATAAAACAAGGGTTTGAAATTAGCTCAGATACCGTTCCATAAGACAAATATGTAATAGACAAGACCTACTCCCTGCTCAGTGAACTGGACGCAACACCCCCTATTCACCGCACAAGAATATATCTGACTAGTAAGAATCTGAAAACCTATGTATTGATATCTCTCTGGAAGTGAATCAAGAGGGTGTAAAGCGGCATAAGCACAGCAGTGAAAAGCAGCTAAACCCCATTACAAAAATAAATTACTTTAAAAAAAAACCCTAAAACAAAGACAGTGATAGAGAGAGAAATTCTTACAAAATCCGTTCAGGGGCTCTGATGCAACCTGGATTGACCATATCTAGACCCACAGCTGGATGAGACATTAGGCTGGACACTCTTGGGGCTGAGAGGATTGGTGAGGTTGGGTGAGCAAACGCAGACCCTTTAAAGTAATACTGCGTGCTACCCATCCCATGGGTCCCAAATCTGCAGGTTCAAGGGCATCTTCCTACATCGAAAACATGCATGGGAAACCCAGAAGATGGTACACCGTGTGATCGGGAAAGGTTTCTAAAACGCACCTCACTTCTCCTCTCCTTGTGCTCGGGTTCGCCATTCCAGCCGCTTTACTAACAATCTCCCTACTTGGAGAATCAGCACCGTTAACCTCCTGTTTCGTACAGGTTGCAATTTGTCCTGAGGATAAACGGGAAGAGGGGGAACCAATGAGAGACGAGCTCTCGGTGTTGGGACAGGCACAGATCACTCTATTTTCCCATCAGGAAGAAGAATGAACCACAGGCTCAGCCTGCCCCTCCGGAACCAGAATAGGGCCTGAAGCAATCCTGCGCTTTTGCGGCCAGCTCCCAAACAAGCGAGTTGACAAATGGAGCTCAGGGGCACTGCAATTCACAAACCTGCAGAGTTATAAAGGATAACTCTCTTCCACAAATGTATTGAGGGAAGGCAACGAAGAGGATTTGAAAGCAAGGCAGAATTGCAAGAAACAGATTTCAGGAGGTAGATTCGACTCGCCTTTAAAGCCCATGAAAAGCGGCAAAACGTCGACAATGATGCCCTTGGCCAAAAAGGGCGTATGCGTGTTTTCCTGAATATATTCAGGAAAAAACGCATACGCCCTTTTTGGCCAACCAAGCAAGCCGGAAAGGCAAATCGGCACTACAAAGAAGTCTCGCTTGCCATCGGTCAAAAGGGCCATGCTGAAAAAAGTGTAAAAACCAGAAATGCAGGCCAGGCCATGGAGACATGGGAGCCTTGCTACGCTGATGGGCGGGATGTAAATTGCCAACAGCCACTCTGGAGAAGTGTACGGTGTGTCCTGAAACATGTAATAAACACAGCTTAGAGAGCATAGGGCACTTCCACTCATGGGCGTATACATTGGGAAAACTGAAAAGCCACAAGACACAGGCACCCCAAAGTGTAGGGCTGCTCTGTTTACAAGAACCTCCACTTCGGTACACCTTAAATAGCCCAGGAAGAAGTTGTGGTACTTATGCACAATGGAATATCCCTCAGCCATGAAATCAATGTCATAAGGCTAGTAGCAGCATGATGAGTGGATTTAGGTACGATGACTCTAAGTGAAATAAGTCACACAGAAAAAGACACTTATCCTAAGATATCACGTACAGAGGGAATGTCAAAATCGCTACCCTTGAACTGAATTACAAAACAGAACAGAGTCACACGTTTAGAAAACACACTATGGCTGCTTAAAGGGAAAGGTCAGGTGGGGTGATGCATAAAACAAGGGTTTGAAATTAGCTCAGATACCGTTCCATAAGCCAAATATGTAATAGACAAGCCCTACTCCCTGCTCAGTGAACTGGACGCAACACCCCCTATTCACCGCACAAGAATATATCTGACTAGTAAGAATCTGAAAACCTATGTATTGATATCTCTCTGGAAGTGAATCAAGAGGGTGTAAAGCGGCATCAACACAGCAGTGAAAAGCAGCTAAACCCCATTATAAAAATAAATTACTTAAAAAAAAAAACCCCTAAAACAAAGACAGTGACAGAGAGAGAAATTCTTACAAAATCCGTTCAGGGGCTCTGATGCAACCTGGATTGACCATATCTAGACCCACAGCTGGATGAGACATTAGGCTGGACACTCTTGGGGCTGAGAGGATTGGTGAGGTTGGGTGAGCAAACGCAGACCCTTTAAAGTAATACTGCGTGGTACCCATCCCATGGGTCCCAAATCTCCAGGTTCAAGGGCATCTTCCTACATCGAAAACATGCATGGGAAACCCAGAAGATGGTACACCGTGTGATCGGGAAAGGTTTCTAAAACGCACCTCACTTCTCCTCTCCTTGTGCTCGGGTTCGCCATTCCAGCCGCTTTACTAACAATCTCCCTACTTGGAGAATCAGCACCGTTAACCTCCTGTTTCGTACAGGTTGCAATTTGTCCTGAGGATGAACGGGAAGAGGGGGAACCAATGAGAGACGAGCTCTAGGTGTTGGGACAGGCACAGGTCACTCTATTTTCCCATCAGGAAGAAGAATGAACCACAGGCTCAGCCTGCCCCCTCGGAAGCAGAATAGGACCTGAAGCAATCCTGCGCTTTTGCGGCCAGCTCCCAAACAAGCGAGTTGACAAATGGAGCTCAGGGGCACTGCAATTCACAAACCTGCAGAGTTATAAAGGATAACTCTCGTCCACAAATATATTGAGGGAAGGCAACGAAGAGGATTTGAAAGCAAGGCACAATTGCAGGAAACAGATTTCAGGAGGTAGATTCGACTCGCCTTTAAAGCCCATGAAAAGCGGCAAAACGTCGACAATGATGCCCTTGGCCAAAAAGGGCGTATGCGTTTTTTCCTGAATATATTCAGGAAAAAACGCATACGCCCTTTTTGGCCAACCAAGCAAGCCGGAAAGGCAAATCGGCACTACAAAGAAGTCTCGCTTGCCATCGGTCAAAAGGGCCATGCTGAAAAAAGTGTAAAAACCAGAAATGCAGGCCAGGCCATGGAGACATGGGAGCCTTGCTACGCTCATGGGCGGGATGTAAATTGCCAACAGCCACTCTGGAGAAGTGTACGGTGTGTCCTGAAACATGTAATAAACACAGCTTAGAGAGCATAGGGCACTTCCACTCATGGGCGTATACATTGGGAAAACTGAAAATCCACAAGACACAGGCACCCCAAAGTGTAGGGCTGCTCTGTTTACAAGAACCTACACTTTGGTACACCTTAAATAGCTCAGGAAGAAGTTGTGGTACTTATGCACAATGGAATATCCCTCAGCCATGAAATCAATGTCATAAGGCTAGTAGCAGCATGATGAGTGGATTTAGGTACGATGACTCTAAGTGAAATAAGTCACACAGAAAAAGACACTTATCCTAAGATATCACGTACAGAGGGAATGTCAAAATCGCTACCCTTGAACTGAATTACAAAACAGAACAGAGTCACACGTTTAGAAAACACACGATGGCTGCTTAACGGGAAAGGTCAGGTGGGGTGATGCATAAAACAAGGGTTTGAAATTAGCTCAGATACCGTTCCATAAGCCAAATATGTAATAGACAAGACCTACTCCCTGCTCAGTGAACTGGACGCAACACCCCCTATTCACCGCACAAGAATATATCTGACTAGTAAGAATCTGAAAACCTATGTATTGATATCTCTCTGGAAGTGAATCAAGAGGGTGTAAAGCGGCATAAACACAGCAGTGAAAAGCAGCTAAACCCCATTATAAAAATAAATTACTTAAAAAAAAAAACCCTAAAACAAAGACAGTGACAGAGAGAGAAATTCTTACAAAATCCGTTCAGGGGCTCTGATGCAACCTGGATTGACCATATCTAGACTCACAGCTGGATGAGACCTTAGGCTGGACACTCTTGGGGCTGAGAGGATTGCTGAGGTTGGGTGAGCAAACGCAGACCCTTTAAAGTAATACTGCGTGGTACCCATCCCATGGGTCCCAAATCTCCAGGTTCAAGGGCATCTTCCTACATCGAAAACATGCATGGGAAACCCAGAAGATGGTACACCGTGTGATCGGGAAAGGTTTCTAAAACGCACCTCACTTCTCCTCTCGTTGTGCTCAGGTTCGCCATTCCAGCCGCTTTACTAACAATCTCCCTACTTGGAGAATCAGCACCGTTAACGTCCTGTTTCGTACAGGTTGCAATTTGTCCTGAGGATGAACGGGAAGAGGGGGAAGCAGTGAGAGACGAGCTCTCGGTGTTGGGACAGGCACAGGTCACTCTATTTTCCCATCAGGAAGAAGAATGAACCACAGGCTCAGCCTGCCCCTCCGGAACCAGAATAGGGCCTGAAGCAATCCTGCGCTTTTGCGGCCAGCTCCCAAACAAGCGAGTTGACAAATGGAGCTCAGGGGCACTGCAATTCACAAACCTGCAGAGTTATAAAGGATAACTCTCGTCCACAAATATATTGAGGTAAGGCAACGAAGAGGATTTGAAAGCAAGGCAGAATTGCAGGAAACAGATTTCAGGAGGTAGATTCGACTCGCCTTTAAAGCCCATGAAAAGCGGCAAAACGTCGACAATGATGCCCTTGGCCAAAAAGGGCGTATGCGTTTTTTCCTGAATATATTCAGGAAAAAACGCATACGCCCTTTTTGGCCAACCAAGCAAGCCGGAAAGGCAAATCGGCACTACAAAGAAGTCTCGCTTGCCATCGGTCAAAAGGGCCATGCTGAAAAAAGTGTAAAAACCAGAAATGCAGGCCAGGCCATGGAGACATGGGAGCCTTGCTACGCTCATGGGCGGGATGTAAATTGCCAACAGCCACTCTGGAGAAGTGTACGGTGTGTCCTGAAACATGTAATAAACACAGCTTACAGAGCATAGGGCACTTCCACTCATGGGCGTATACATTGCGAAAACTGAAAATCCACAAGACACAGGCACCCCAAAGTGTAGGGCTGCTCTGTTTACAAGAACCTCCACTTCGGTACACCTTAAATAGCCCAGGAAGAAGTTGTGGTACTTATGCACAATGGAATATCCCTCAGCCATGAAATCAATGTCATAAGGCTAGTAGCAGCATGATGAGTGGATTTAGGTACGATGACTCTAAGTGAAATAAGTCACACAGAAAAAGACACTTATCCTAAGATATCACGTACAGAGGGAATGTCAAAATCGCTACCCTTGAACTGAATTACAAAACAGAACAGAGTCACACGTTTAGAAAACACACGATGGCTGCTTAACGGGAAAGGTCAGGTGGGGTGATGCATAAAACAAGGGTTTGAAATTAGCTCAGATACCGTTCCATAAGCCAAATATGTAATAGACAAGACCTACTCCATGCTCAGTGAACTGGACGCAACACCCCCTATTCACCGCACAAGAATATATCTGACTAGTAAGAATCTGAAAACCTATGTATTGATATCTCTCTGGAAGTGAATCAAGAGGGTGTAAAGCGGCATAAGCACAGCAGTGAAAAGCAGCTAAACCCCATTACAAAAATAAATTACTTTAAAAAAAAACCCTAAAACAAAGACAGTGACAGAGAGAGAAATTCTTACAAAATCCGTTCAGGGGCTCTGATGCAACCTGGATTGACCATATCTAGACCCACAGCTGGATGAGACATTAGGCTGGACACTCTTGGGGCTGAGAGGATTGGTGAGGTTGGGTGAGCAAACGCAGACCCTTTAAAGTAATACTGCGTGGTACCCATCCCATGGGTCCCAAATCTCCAGGTTCAAGGGCATCTTCCTACATCGAAAACATGCATGGGAAACCCAGAAGATGGTACACCGTGTGATCGGGAAAGGTTTCTAAAACGCACCTCACTTCTCCTCTCCTTGTGCTCGGGTTCGCCATTCCAGCCGCTTTACTAACAATCTCCCTACTTGGAGAATCAGCACCGTTAACCTCCTGTTTCGTACAGGTTGCAATTTGTCCTGAGGATGAACGGGAAGAGGGGGAAGCAGTGAGAGACGAGCTCTCGGCGTTGGGACAGGCACAGGTCACTCTATTTTCCCATCAGGAAGAAGAATGAACCACAGGCTCAGCCTGCCCCTCCGGAACCAGAATAGGGCCTGAAGCAATCCTGCGCTTTTGCGGCCAGCTCCCAAACAAGCGAGTTGACAAATGGAGCTCAGGGGCACTGCAATTCACAAACCTGCAGAGTTATAAAGGATAACTCTCTTCCACAAATGTATTGAGGGAAGGCAACGAAGAGGATTTGAAAGCAAGGCAGAATTGCAAGAAACAGATTTCAGGAGGTAGATTCGACTCGCCTTTAAAGCCCATGAAAAGCGGCAAAACGTCGACAATGATGCCCTTGGCCAAAAAGGGCGTATGCGTTTTTTCCTGAATATATTCAGGAAAAAACGCATACGCCCTTTTTGGCCAACCAAGCAAGCCGGAAAGGCAAATCGGCACTACAAAGAAGTCTCGCTTGCCATCGGTCAAAAGGGCCATGCTGAAAAAAGTGTAAAAACCAGAAATGCAGGCCAGGCCATGGAGACATGGGAGCCTTGCTACGCTGATGGGCGGGATGTAAATTGCCAACAGCCACTCTGGAGAAGTGTACGGTGTGTCCTGAAACATGTAATAAACACAGCTTAGAGAGCATAGGGCACTTCCACTCATGGGCGTATACATTGGGAAAACTGAAAAGCCACAAGACACAGGCACCCCAAAGTGTAGGGCTGCTCTGTTTACAAGAACCTCCACTTCGGTACACCTTAAATAGCCCAGGAAGAAGTTGTGGTACTTATGCACAATGGAATATCCCTCAGCCATGAAATCAATGTCATAAGGCTAGTAGCAGCATGATGAGTGGATTTAGGTACGATGACTCTAAGTGAAATAAGTCACACAGAAAAAGACACTTATCCTAAGATATCACGTACAGAGGGAATGTCAAAATCGCTACCCTTGAACTGAATTACAAAACAGAACAGAGTCACACGTTTAGAAAACACACTATGGCTGCTTAAAGGGAAAGGTCAGGTGGGGTGATGCATAAAACAAGGGTTTGAAATTAGCTCAGATACCGTTCCATAAGCCAAATATGTAATAGACAAGCCCTACTCCCTGCTCAGTGAACTGGACGCAACACCCCCTATTCACCGCACAAGAATATATCTGACTAGTAAGAATCTGAAAACCTATGTATTGATATCTCTCTGGAAGTGAATCAAGAGGGTGTAAAGCGGCATCAACACAGCAGTGAAAAGCAGCTAAACCCCATTATAAAAATAAATTACTTAAAAAAAAAACCCCTAAAACAAAGACAGTGACAGAGAGAGAAATTCTTACAAAATCCGTTCAGGGGCTCTGATGCAACCTGGATTGACCATATCTAGACCCACAGCTGGATGAGACATTAGGCTGGACACTCTTGGGGCTGAGAGGATTGGTGAGGTTGGGTGAGCAAACGCAGACCCTTTAAAGTAATACTGCGTGGTACCCATCCCATGGGTCCCAAATCTCCAGGTTCAAGGGCATCTTCCTACATCGAAAACATGCATGGGAAACCCAGAAGATGGTACACCGTGTGATCGGGAAAGGTTTCTAAAACGCACCTCACTTCTCCTCTCCTTGTGCTCGGGTTCGCCATTCCAGCCGCTTTACTAACAATCTCCCTACTTGGAGAATCAGCACCGTTAACCTCCTGTTTCGTACAGGTTGCAATTTGTCCTGAGGATGAACGGGAAGAGGGGGAACCAATGAGAGACGAGCTCTAGGTGTTGGGACAGGCACAGGTCACTCTATTTTCCCATCAGGAAGAAGAATGAACCACAGGCTCAGCCTGCCCCCTCGGAAGCAGAATAGGACCTGAAGCAATCCTGCGCTTTTGCGGCCAGCTCCCAAACAAGCGAGTTGACAAATGGAGCTCAGGGGCACTGCAATTCACAAACCTGCAGAGTTATAAAGGATAACTCTCGTCCACAAATATATTGAGGGAAGGCAACGAAGAGGATTTGAAAGCAAGGCACAATTGCAGGAAACAGATTTCAGGAGGTAGATTCGACTCGCCTTTAAAGCCCATGAAAAGCGGCAAAACGTCGACAATGATGCCCTTGGCCAAAAAGGGCGTATGCGTTTTTTCCTGAATATATTCAGGAAAAAACGCATACGCCCTTTTTGGCCAACCAAGCAAGCCGGAAAGGCAAATCGGCACTACAAAGAAGTCTCGCTTGCCATCGGTCAAAAGGGCCATGCTGAAAAAAGTGTAAAAACCAGAAATGCAGGCCAGGCCATGGAGACATGGGAGCCTTGCTACGCTGATGGGCGGGATGTAAATTGCCAACAGCCACTCTGGAGAAGTGTACGGTGTGTCCTGAAACATGTAATAAACACAGCTTAGAGAGCATAGGGCACTTCCACTCATGGGCGTATACATTGGGAAAACTGAAAAGCCACAAGACACAGGCACCCCAAAGTGTAGGGCTGCTCTGTTTACAAGAACCTACACTTCGGTACACCTTAAATAGCTCAGGAAGAAGTTGTGGTACTTATGCACAATGGAATATCCCTCAGCCATGAAATCAATGTCATAAGGCTAGTAGCAGCATGATGAGTGGATTTAGGTACGATGACTCTAAGTGAAATAAGTCACACAGAAAAAGACACTTATCCTAAGGTATCACGTACAGAGGGAATGTCAAAATCGCTACCCTTGAACTGAATTACAAAACAGAACAGAGTCACACGTTTAGAAAACACACGATGGCTGCTTAACGGGAAAGGTCAGGTGGGGTGATGCATAAAACAAGGGTTTGAAATTAGCTCAGATACCGTTCCATAAGCCAAATATGTAATAGACAAGACCTACTCCCTGCTCAGTGAACTGGACGCAACACCCCCTATTCACCGCACAAGAATATATCTGACTAGTAAGAATCTGAAAACCTATGTATTGATATCTCTCTGGAAGTGAATCAAGAGGGTGTAAAGCGGCATAAACACAGCAGTGAAAAGCAGCTAAACCCCATTATAAAAATAAATTACTTAAAAAAAGAAAACCCTAAAACAAAGACAGTGACAGAGAGAGAAATTCTTACAAAATCCGTTCAGGGGCTCTGATGCAACCTGGATTGACCATATCTAGACTCACAGCTGGATGAGACCTTAGGCTGGACACTCTTGGGGCTGAGAGGATTGGTGAGGTTGGGTGAGCAAACGCAGACCCTTTAAAGTAATACTGCGTGGTACCCATCCCATGGGTCCCAAATCTCCACGTTCAAGGGCATCTTCCTACATCGAAAACATGCATGGGAAACCCAGAAGATGGTACACCGTGTGATCGGGAAAGGTTTCTAAAACGCACCTCACTTCTCCTCTCGTTGTGCTCAGGTTCGCCATTCCAGCCGCTTTACTAACAATCTCCCTACTTGGAGAATCAGCACCGTTAACGTCCTGTTTCGTACAGGTTGCAATTTGTCCTGAGGATGAACGGGAAGAGGGGGAAGCAGTGAGAGACGAGCTCTCGGCGTTGGGACAGGCACAGGTCACTCTATTTTCCCATCAGGAAGAAGAATGAACCACAGGCTCAGCCTGCCCCTCCGGAACCAGAATAGGGCCTGAAGCAATCCTGCGCTTTTGCGGCCAGCTCCCAAACAAGCGAGTTGACAAATGGAGCTCAGGGGCACTGCAATTCACAAACCTGCAGAGTTATAAAGGATAACTCTCGTCCACAAATATATTGAGGCAAGGCAACGAAGAGGATTTGAAAGCAAGGCAGAATTGCAGGAAACAGATTTCAGGAGGTAGATTCGACTCGCCTTTAAAGCCCATGAAAAGCGGCAAAACGTCGACAATGATGCCCTTGGCCAAAAAGGGCGTATGCGTTTTTTCCTGAATATATTCAGGAAAAAACGCATACGCCCTTTTTGGCCAACCAAGCAAGCCGGAAAGGCAAATCGGCACTACAAAGAAGTCTCGCTTGCCATCGGTCAAAAGGGCCATGCTGAAAAAAGTGTAAAAACCAGAAATGCAGGCCAGGCCATGGAGACATGGGAGCCTTGCTACGCTGATGGGCGGGATGTAAATTGCCAACAGCCACTCTGGAGAAGTGTACGGTGTGTCCTGAAACATGTAATAAACACAGCTTAGAGAGCATAGGGCACTTCCACTCATGGGCGTATACATTGGGAAAACTGAAAATCCACAAGACACAGGCACCCCAAAGTGTAGGGCTGCTCTGTTTACAAGAACCTCCACTTCGGTACACCTTAAATAGCCCAGGAAGAAGTTGTGGTACTTATGCACAATGGAATATCCCTCAGCCATGAAATCAATGTCATAAGGCTAGTAGCAGCATGATGAGTGGATTTAGGTACGATGACTCTAAGTGAAATAAGTCACACAGAAAAAGACACTTATCCTAAGATATCACGTACAGAGGGAATGTCAAAATCGCTACCCTTGAACTGAATTACAAAACAGAACAGAGTCACACGTTTAGAAAACACACGATGGCTGCTTAACGGGAAAGGTCAGGTGGGGTGATACATAAAACAAGGGTTTGAAATTAGCTCAGATACCGTTCCATAAGACAAATATGTAATAGACAAGACCTACTCCCTGCTCAGTGAACTGGACGCAACACCCCCTATTCACCGCACAAGAATATATCTGACTAGTAAGAATCTGAAAACCTATGTATTGATATCTCTCTGGAAGTGAATCAAGAGGGTGTAAAGCGGCATCAACACAGCAGGGAAAAGCAGCCAAGCCCCATTCTAAACATAAATTACTTATTAAAAAAACCCCTAAAACAAAGACAGTGACAGAGAGAGAAATTCTTACAAAATCCGTTCAGGGGCTCTGATGCAACCTGGATTGACCATATCTAGACCCACAGCTGGATGAGACATTAGGCTGGACACTCTTGGGGCTGAGAGGATTGGTGAGGTTGGGTGAGCAAACGCAGACCCTTTAAAGTAATACTGCGTGCTACCCATCCCATGGGTCCCAAATCTGCAGGTTCAAGGGCATCTTCCTACATCGAAAACATGCATGGGAAACCCAGAAGATGGTACACCGTGTGATCGGGAAAGGTTTCTAAAACGCACCTCACTTCTCCTCTCCTTGTGCTCGGGTTCGCCATTCCAGCCGCTTTACTAACAATCTCCCTACTTGGAGAATCAGCACCGTTAACCTCCTGTTTCGTACAGGTTGCAATTTGTCCTGAGGATAAACGGGAAGAGGGGGAACCAATGAGAGACGAGCTCTCGGTGTTGGGACAGGCACAGATCACTCTATTTTCCCATCAGGAAGAAGAATGAACCACAGGCTCAGCCTGCCCCTCCGGAACCAGAATAGGGCCTGAAGCAATCCTGCGCTTTTGCGGCCAGCTCCCGAACAAACGAGTTGACAAATGGAGCTCAGGGGCACTGCAATTCACAAACCTGCAGAGTTATAAAGGATAACTCTCTTCCACAAATGTATTGAGGGAAGGCAACGAAGAGGATTTGAAAGCAAGGCAGAATTGCAAGAAACAGATTTCAGGAGGTAGATTCGACTCGCCTTTAAAGCCCATGAAAAGCGGCAAAACGTCGACAATGATGCCCTTGGCCAAAAAGGGCGTATGCGTTTTTTCCTGAATATATTCAGGAAAAAACGCATACGCCCTTTTTGGCCAACCAAGCAAGCCGGAAAGGCAAATCGGCACTACAAAGAAGTCTCGCTTGCCATCGGTCAAAAGGGCCATGCTGAAAAAAGTGTAAAAACCAGAAATGCAGGCCAGGCCATGGAGACATGGGAGCCTTGCTACGCTGATGGGCGGGATGTAAATTGCCAACAGCCACTCTGGAGAAGTGTACGGTGTGTCCTGAAACATGTAATAAACACAGCTTAGAGAGCATAGGGCACTTCCACTCATGGGCGTATACATTGGGAAAACTGAAAATCCACAAGACACAGGCACCCCAAAGTGTAGGGCTGCTCTGTTTACAAGAACCTACACTTTGGTACACCTTAAATAGCTCAGGAAGAAGTTGTGGTACTTATGCACAATGGAATATCCCTCAGCCATGAAATCAATGTCATAAGGCTAGTAGCAGCATGATGAGTGGATTTAGGTACGATGACTCTAAGTGAAATAAGTCACACAGAAAAAGACACTTATCCTAAGGTATCACGTACAGAGGGAATGTCAAAATCGCTACCCTTGAACTGAATTACAAAACAGAACAGAGTCACACGTTTAGAAAACACACGATGGCTGCTTAACGGGAAAGGTCAGGTGGGGTGATGCATAAAACAAGGGTTTGAAATTAGCTCAGATACCGTTCCATAAGCCAAATATGTAATAGACAAGACCTACTCCCTGCTCAGTGAACTGGACGCAACACCCCCTATTCACCGCACAAGAATATATCTGACTAGTAAGAATCTGAAAACCTATGTATTGATATCTCTCTGGAAGTGAATCAAGAGGGTGTAAAGCGGCATAAACACAGCAGTGAAAAGCAGCTAAACCCCATTATAAAAATAAATTACTTAAAAAAAGAAAACCCTAAAACAAAGACAGTGACAGAGAGAGAAATTCTTACAAAATCCGTTCAGGGGCTCTGATGCAACCTGGATTGACCATATCTAGACTCACAGCTGGATGAGACCTTAGGCTGGACACTCTTGGGGCTGAGAGGATTGGTGAGGTTGGGTGAGCAAACGCAGACCCTTTAAAGTAATACTGCGTGGTACCCATCCCATGGGTCCCAAATCTCCACGTTCAAGGGCATCTTCCTACATCGAAAACATGCATGGGAAACCCAGAAGATGGTACACCGTGTGATCGGGAAAGGTTTCTAAAACGCACCTCACTTCTCCTCTCGTTGTGCTCAGGTTCGCCATTCCAGCCGCTTTACTAACAATCTCCCTACTTGGAGAATCAGCACCGTTAACGTCCTGTTTCGTACAGGTTGCAATTTGTCCTGAGGATGAACGGGAAGAGGGGGAAGCAGTGAGAGACGAGCTCTCGGCGTTGGGACAGGCACAGGTCACTCTATTTTCCCATCAGGAAGAAGAATGAACCACAGGCTCAGCCTGCCCCTCCGGAACCAGAATAGGGCCTGAAGCAATCCTGCGCTTTTGCGGCCAGCTCCCAAACAAGCGAGTTGACAAATGGAGCTCAGGGGCACTGCAATTCACAAACCTGCAGAGTTATAAAGGATAACTCTCGTCCACAAATATATTGAGGCAAGGCAACGAAGAGGATTTGAAAGCAAGGCAGAATTGCAGGAAACAGATTTCAGGAGGTAGATTCGACTCGCCTTTAAAGCCCATGAAAAGCGGCAAAACGTCGACAATGATGCCCTTGGCCAAAAAGGGCGTATGCGTTTTTTCCTGAATATATTCAGGAAAAAACGCATACGCCCTTTTTGGCCAACCAAGCAAGCCGGAAAGGCAAATCGGCACTACAAAGAAGTCTCGCTTGCCATCGGTCAAAAGGGCCATGCTGAAAAAAGTGTAAAAACCAGAAATGCAGGCCAGGCCATGGAGACATGGGAGCCTTGCTACGCTGATGGGCGGGATGTAAATTGCCAACAGCCACTCTGGAGAAGTGTACGGTGTGTCCTGAAACATGTAATAAACACAGCTTAGAGAGCATAGGGCACTTCCACTCATGGGCGTATACATTGGGAAAACTGAAAATCCACAAGACACAGGCACCCCAAAGTGTAGGGCTGCTCTGTTTACAAGAACCTCCACTTCGGTACACCTTAAATAGCCCAGGAAGAAGTTGTGGTACTTATGCACAATGGAATATCCCTCAGCCATGAAATCAATGTCATAAGGCTAGTAGCAGCATGATGAGTGGATTTAGGTACGATGACTCTAAGTGAAATAAGTCACACAGAAAAAGACACTTATCCTAAGATATCACGTACAGAGGGAATGTCAAAATCGCTACCCTTGAACTGAATTACAAAACAGAACAGAGTCACACGTTTAGAAAACACACGATGGCTGCTTAACGGGAAAGGTCAGGTGGGGTGATACATAAAACAAGGGTTTGAAATTAGCTCAGATACCGTTCCATAAGACAAATATGTAATAGACAAGACCTACTCCCTGCTCAGTGAACTGGACGCAACACCCCCTATTCACCGCACAAGAATATATCTGACTAGTAAGAATCTGAAAACCTATGTATTGATATCTCTCTGGAAGTGAATCAAGAGGGTGTAAAGCGGCATCAACACAGCAGGGAAAAGCAGCCAAGCCCCATTCTAAACATAAATTACTTATTAAAAAAACCCCTAAAACAAAGACAGTGACAGAGAGAGAAATTCTTACAAAATCCGTTCAGGGGCTCTGATGCAACCTGGATTGACCATATCTAGACCCACAGCTGGATGAGACATTAGGCTGGACACTCTTGGGGCTGAGAGGATTGGTGAGGTTGGGTGAGCAAACGCAGACCCTTTAAAGTAATACTGCGTGCTACCCATCCCATGGGTCCCAAATCTGCAGGTTCAAGGGCATCTTCCTACATCGAAAACATGCATGGGAAACCCAGAAGATGGTACACCGTGTGATCGGGAAAGGTTTCTAAAACGCACCTCACTTCTCCTCTCCTTGTGCTCGGGTTCGCCATTCCAGCCGCTTTACTAACAATCTCCCTACTTGGAGAATCAGCACCGTTAACCTCCTGTTTCGTACAGGTTGCAATTTGTCCTGAGGATAAACGGGAAGAGGGGGAACCAATGAGAGACGAGCTCTCGGTGTTGGGACAGGCACAGATCACTCTATTTTCCCATCAGGAAGAAGAATGAACCACAGGCTCAGCCTGCCCCTCCGGAACCAGAATAGGGCCTGAAGCAATCCTGCGCTTTTGCGGCCAGCTCCCGAACAAGCGAGTTGACAAATGGAGCTCAGGGGCACTGCAATTCACAAACCTGCAGAGTTATAAAGGATAACTCTCTTCCACAAATGTATTGAGGGAAGGCAACGAAGAGGATTTGAAAGCAAGGCAGAATTGCAAGAAACAGATTTCAGGAGGTAGATTCGACTCGCCTTTAAAGCCCATGAAAAGCGGCAAAACGTCGACAATGATGCCCTTGGCCAAAAAGGGCGTATGCGTTTTTTCCTGAATATATTCAGGAAAAAACGCATACGCCCTTTTTGGCCAACCAAGCAAGCCGGAAAGGCAAATCGGCACTACAAAGAAGTCTCGCTTGCCATCGGTCAAAAGGGCCATGCTGAAAAAAGTGTAAAAACCAGAAATGCAGGCCAGGCCATGGAGACATGGGAGCCTTGCTACGCTGATGGGCGGGATGTAAATTGCCAACAGCCACTCTGGAGAAGTGTACGGTGTGTCCTGAAACATGTAATAAACACAGCTTAGAGAGCATAGGGCACTTCCACTCATGGGCGTATACATTGGGAAAACTGAAAATCCACAAGACACAGGCACCCCAAAGTGTAGGGCTGCTCTGTTTACAAGAACCTACACTTTGGTACACCTTAAATAGCTCAGGAAGAAGTTGTGGTACTTATGCACAATGGAATATCCCTCAGCCATGAAATCAATGTCATAAGGCTAGTAGCAGCATGATGAGTGGATTTAGGTACGATGACTCTAAGTGAAATAAGTCACACAGAAAAAGACACTTATCCTAAGGTATCACGTACAGAGGGAATGTCAAAATCGCTACCCTTGAACTGAATTACAAAACAGAACAGAGTCACACGTTTAGAAAACACACGATGGCTGCTTAACGGGAAAGGTCAGGTGGGGTGATGCATAAAACAAGGGTTTGAAATTAGCTCAGATACCGTTCCATAAGCCAAATATGTAATAGACAAGACCTACTCCCTGCTCAGTGAACTGGACGCAACACCCCCTATTCACCGCACAAGAATATATCTGACTAGTAAGAATCTGAAAACCTATGTATTGATATCTCTCTGGAAGTGAATCAAGAGGGTGTAAAGCGGCATAAACACAGCAGTGAAAAGCAGCTAAACCCCATTATAAAAATAAATTACTTAAAAAAAGAAAACCCTAAAACAAAGACAGTGACAGAGAGAGAAATTCTTACAAAATCCGTTCAGGGGCTCTGATGCAACCTGGATTGACCATATCTAGACTCACAGCTGGATGAGACCTTAGGCTGGACACTCTTGGGGCTGAGAGGATTGGTGAGGTTGGGTGAGCAAACGCAGACCCTTTAAAGTAATACTGCGTGGTACCCATCCCATGGGTCCCAAATCTCCACGTTCAAGGGCATCTTCCTACATCGAAAACATGCATGGGAAACCCAGAAGATGGTACACCGTGTGATCGGGAAAGGTTTCTAAAACGCACCTCACTTCTCCTCTCGTTGTGCTCAGGTTCGCCATTCCAGCCGCTTTACTAACAATCTCCCTACTTGGAGAATCAGCACCGTTAACGTCCTGTTTCGTACAGGTTGCAATTTGTCCTGAGGATGAACGGGAAGAGGGGGAAGCAGTGAGAGACGAGCTCTCGGCGTTGGGACAGGCACAGGTCACTCTATTTTCCCATCAGGAAGAAGAATGAACCACAGGCTCAGCCTGCCCCTCCGGAACCAGAATAGGGCCTGAAGCAATCCTGCGCTTTTGCGGCCAGCTCCCAAACAAGCGAGTTGACAAATGGAGCTCAGGGGCACTGCAATTCACAAACCTGCAGAGTTATAAAGGATAACTCTCGTCCACAAATATATTGAGGCAAGGCAACGAAGAGGATTTGAAAGCAAGGCAGAATTGCAGGAAACAGATTTCAGGAGGTAGATTCGACTCGCCTTTAAAGCCCATGAAAAGCGGCAAAACGTCGACAATGATGCCCTTGGCCAAAAAGGGCGTATGCGTTTTTTCCTGAATATATTCAGGAAAAAACGCATACGCCCTTTTTGGCCAACCAAGCAAGCCGGAAAGGCAAATCGGCACTACAAAGAAGTCTCGCTTGCCATCGGTCAAAAGGGCCATGCTGAAAAAAGTGTAAAAACCAGAAATGCAGGCCAGGCCATGGAGACATGGGAGCCTTGCTACGCTGATGGGCGGGATGTAAATTGCCAACAGCCACTCTGGAGAAGTGTACGGTGTGTCCTGAAACATGTAATAAACACAGCTTAGAGAGCATAGGGCACTTCCACTCATGGGCGTATACATTGGGAAAACTGAAAATCCACAAGACACAGGCACCCCAAAGTGTAGGGCTGCTCTGTTTACAAGAACCTCCACTTCGGTACACCTTAAATAGCCCAGGAAGAAGTTGTGGTACTTATGCACAATGGAATATCCCTCAGCCATGAAATCAATGTCATAAGGCTAGTAGCAGCATGATGAGTGGATTTAGGTACGATGACTCTAAGTGAAATAAGTCACACAGAAAAAGACACTTATCCTAAGATATCACGTACAGAGGGAATGTCAAAATCGCTACCCTTGAACTGAATTACAAAACAGAACAGAGTCACACGTTTAGAAAACACACGATGGCTGCTTAACGGGAAAGGTCAGGTGGGGTGATGCATAAAACAAGGGTTTGAAATTAGCTCAGATACCGTTCCATAAGACAAATATGTAATAGACAAGACCTACTCCCTGCTCAGTGAACTGGACGCAACACCCCCTATTCACCGCACAAGAATATATCTGACTAGTAAGAATCTGAAAACCTATGTATTGATATCTCTCTGGAAGTGAATCAAGAGGGTGTAAAGCGGCATAAGCACAGCAGTGAAAAGCAGCTAAACCCCATTACAAAAATAAATTACTTTAAAAAAAAACCCTAAAACAAAGACAGTGACAGAGAGAGAAATTCTTACAAAATCCGTTCAGGGGCTCTGATGCAACCTGGATTGACCATATCTAGACCCACAGCTGGATGAGACATTAGGCTGGACACTCTTGGGGCTGAGAGGATTGGTGAGGTTGGGTGAGCAAACGCAGACCCTTTAAAGTAATACTGCGTGCTACCCATCCCATGGGTCCCAAATCTGCAGGTTCAAGGGCATCTTCCTACATCGAAAACATGCATGGGAAACCCAGAAGATGGTACACCGTGTGATCGGGAAAGGTTTCTAAAACGCACCTCACTTCTCCTCTCCTTGTGCTCGGGTTCGCCATTCCAGCCGCTTTACTAACAATCTCCCTACTTGGAGAATCAGCACCGTTAACCTCCTGTTTCGTACAGGTTGCAATTTGTCCTGAGGATAAACGGGAAGAGGGGGAACCAATGAGAGACGAGCTCTCGGTGTTGGGACAGGCACAGATCACTCTATTTTCCCATCAGGAAGAAGAATGAACCACAGGCTCAGCCTGCCCCTCCGGAACCAGAATAGGGCCTGAAGCAATCCTGCGCTTTTGCGGCCAGCTCCCAAACAAGCGAGTTGACAAATGGAGCTCAGGGGCACTGCAATTCACAAACCTGCAGAGTTATAAAGGATAACTCTCTTCCACAAATGTATTGAGGGAAGGCAACGAAGAGGATTTGAAAGCAAGGCAGAATTGCAAGAAACAGATTTCAGGAGGTAGATTCGACTCGCCTTTAAAGCCCATGAAAAGCGGCAAAACGTCGACAATGATGCCCTTGGCCAAAAAGGGCGTATGCGTTTTTTCCTGAATATATTCAGGAAAAAACGCATACGCCCTTTTTGGCCAACCAAGCAAGCCGGAAAGGCAAATCGGCACTACAAAGAAGTCTCGCTTGCCATCGGTCAAAAGGGCCATGCTGAAAAAAGTGTAAAAACCAGAAATGCAGGCCAGGCCATGGAGACATGGGAGCCTTGCTACGCTGATGGGCGGGATGTAAATTGCCAACAGCCACTCTGGAGAAGTGTACGGTGTGTCCTGAAACATGTAATAAACACAGCTTAGAGAGCATAGGGCACTTCCACTCATGGGCGTATACATTGGGAAAACTGAAAAGCCACAAGACACAGGCACCCCAAAGTGTAGGGCTGCTCTGTTTACAAGAACCTCCACTTCGGTACACCTTAAATAGCCCAGGAAGAAGTTGTGGTACTTATGCACAATGGAATATCCCTCAGCCATGAAATCAATGTCATAAGGCTAGTAGCAGCATGATGAGTGGATTTAGGTACGATGACTCTAAGTGAAATAAGTCACACAGAAAAAGACACTTATCCTAAGATATCACGTACAGAGGGAATGTCAAAATCGCTACCCTTGAACTGAATTACAAAACAGAACAGAGTCACACGTTTAGAAAACACACTATGGCTGCTTAAAGGGAAAGGTCAGGTGGGGTGATGCATAAAACAAGGGTTTGAAATTAGCTCAGATACCGTTCCATAAGCCAAATATGTAATAGACAAGCCCTACTCCCTGCTCAGTGAACTGGACGCAACACCCCCTATTCACCGCACAAGAATATATCTGACTAGTAAGAATCTGAAAACCTATGTATTGATATCTCTCTGGAAGTGAATCAAGAGGGTGTAAAGCGGCATCAACACAGCAGTGAAAAGCAGCTAAACCCCATTATAAAAATAAATTACTTAAAAAAAAAAACCCCTAAAACAAAGACAGTGACAGAGAGAGAAATTCTTACAAAATCCGTTCAGGGGCTCTGATGCAACCTGGATTGACCATATCTAGACCCACAGCTGGATGAGACATTAGGCTGGACACTCTTGGGGCTGAGAGGATTGGTGAGGTTGGGTGAGCAAACGCAGACCCTTTAAAGTAATACTGCGTGGTACCCATCCCATGGGTCCCAAATCTCCAGGTTCAAGGGCATCTTCCTACATCGAAAACATGCATGGGAAACCCAGAAGATGGTACACCGTGTGATCGGGAAAGGTTTCTAAAACGCACCTCACTTCTCCTCTCCTTGTGCTCGGGTTCGCCATTCCAGCCGCTTTACTAACAATCTCCCTACTTGGAGAATCAGCACCGTTAACCTCCTGTTTCGTACAGGTTGCAATTTGTCCTGAGGATAAACGGGAAGAGGGGGAACCAATGAGAGACGAGCTCTCGGTGTTGGGACAGGCACAGATCACTCTATTTTCCCATCAGGAAGAAGAATGAACCACAGGCTCAGCCTGCCCCTCCGGAACCAGAATAGGGCCTGAAGCAATCCTGCGCTTTTGCGGCCAGCTCCCGAACAAGCGAGTTGACAAATGGAGCTCAGGGGCACTGCAATTCACAAACCTGCAGAGTTATAAAGGATAACTCTCTTCCACAAATGTATTGAGGGAAGGCAACGAAGAGGATTTGAAAGCAAGGCAGAATTGCAGGAAACAGATTTCAGGAGGTAGATTCGACTCGCCTTTAAAGCCCATGAAAAGCGGCAAAACGTCGACAATGATGCCCTTGGCCAAAAAGGGCGTATGCGTTTTTTCCTGAATATATTCAGGAAAAAACGCATACGCCCTTTTTGGCCAACCAAGCAAGCCGGAAAGGCAAATCGGCACTACAAAGAAGTCTCGCTTGCCATCGGTCAAAAGGGCCATGCTGAAAAAAGTGTAAAAACCAGAAATGCAGGCCAGGCCATGGAGACATGGGAGCCTTGCTACGCTGATGGGCGGGATGTAAATTGCCAACAGCCACTCTGGAGAAGTGTACGGTGTGTCCTGAAACATGTAATAAACACAGCTTAGAGAGCATAGGGCACTTCCACTCATGGGCGTATACATTGGGAAAACTGAAAAGCCACAAGACACAGGCACCCCAAAGTGTAGGGCTGCTCTGTTTACAAGAACCTACACTTTGGTACACCTTAAATAGCTCAGGAAGAAGTTGTGGTACTTATGCACAATGGAATATCCCTCAGCCATGAAATCAATGTCATAAGGCTAGTAGCAGCATGATGAGTGGATTTAGGTACGATGACTCTAAGTGAAATAAGTCACACAGAAAAAGACACTTATCCTAAGATATCACGTACAGAGGGAATGTCAAAATCGCTACCCTTGAACTGAATTACAAAACAGAACAGAGTCACACGTTTAGAAAACACACGATGGCTGCTTAACGGGAAAGGTCAGGTGGGGTGATGCATAAAACAAGGGTTTGAAATTAGCTCAGATACCGTTCCATAAGCCAAATATGTAATAGACAAGACCTACTCCCTGCTCAGTGAACTGGACGCAACACCCCCTATTCACCGCACAAGAATATATCTGACTAGTAAGAATCTGAAAACCTATGTATTGATATCTCTCTGGAAGTGAATCAAGAGGGTGTAAAGCGGCATAAACACAGCAGTGAAAAGCAGCTAAACCCCATTATAAAAATAAATTACTTAAAAAAAAAAACCCTAAAACAAAGACAGTGACAGAGAGAGAAATTCTTACAAAATCCGTTCAGGGGCTCTGATGCAACCTGGATTGACCATATCTAGACTCACAGCTGGATGAGACCTTAGGCTGGACACTCTTGGGGCTGAGAGGATTGCTGAGGTTGGGTGAGCAAACGCAGACCCTTTAAAGTAATACTGCGTGGTACCCATCCCATGGGTCCCAAATCTCCAGGTTCAAGGGCATCTTCCTACATCGAAAACATGCATGGGAAACCCAGAAGATGGTACACCGTGTGATCGGGAAAGGTTTCTAAAACGCACCTCACTTCTCCTCTCGTTGTGCTCAGGTTCGCCATTCCAGCCGCTTTACTAACAATCTCCCTACTTGGAGAATCAGCACCGTTAACCTCCTGTTTCGTACAGGTTGCAATTTGTCCTGAGGATGAACGGGAAGAGGGGGAAGCAGTGAGAGACGAGCTCTCGGTGTTGGGACAGGCACAGGTCACTCTATTTTCCCATCAGGAAGAAGAATGAACCACAGGCTCAGCCTGCCCCTCCGGAACCAGAATAGGGCCTGAAGCAATCCTGCGCTTTTGCGGCCAGCTCCCAAACAAGCGAGTTGACAAATGGAGCTCAGGGGCACTGCAATTCACAAACCTGCAGAGTTATAAAGGATAACTCTCGTCCACAAATATATTGAGGTAAGGCAACGAAGAGGATTTGAAAGCAAGGCAGAATTGCAGGAAACAGATTTCAGGAGGTAGATTCGACTCGCCTTTAAAGCCCATGAAAAGCGGCAAAACGTCGACAATGATGCCCTTGGCCAAAAAGGGCGTATGCGTTTTTTCCTGAATATATTCAGGAAAAAACGCATACGCCCTTTTTGGCCAACCAAGCAAGCCGGAAAGGCAAATCGGCACTACAAAGAAGTCTCGCTTGCCATCGGTCAAAAGGGCCATGCTGAAAAAAGTGTAAAAACCAGAAATGCAGGCCAGGCCATGGAGACATGGGAGCCTTGCTACGCTCATGGGCGGGATGTAAATTGCCAACAGCCACTCTGGAGAAGTGTACGGTGTGTCCTGAAACATGTAATAAACACAGCTTACAGAGCATAGGGCACTTCCACTCATGGGCGTATACATTGCGAAAACTGAAAATCCACAAGACACAGGCACCCCAAAGTGTAGGGCTGCTCTGTTTACAAGAACCTCCACTTCGGTACACCTTAAATAGCCCAGGAAGAAGTTGTGGTACTTATGCACAATGGAATATCCCTCAGCCATGAAATCAATGTCATAAGGCTAGTAGCAGCATGATGAGTGGATTTAGGTACGATGACTCTAAGTGAAATAAGTCACACAGAAAAAGACACTTATCCTAAGATATCACGTACAGAGGGAATGTCAAAATCGCTACCCTTGAACTGAATTACAAAACAGAACAGAGTCACACGTTTAGAAAACACACGATGGCTGCTTAACGGGAAAGGTCAGGTGGGGTGATGCATAAAACAAGGGTTTGAAATTAGCTCAGATACCGTTCCATAAGCCAAATATGTAATAGACAAGACCTACTCCATGCTCAGTGAACTGGACGCAACACCCCCTATTCACCGCACAAGAATATATCTGACTAGTAAGAATCTGAAAACCTATGTATTGATATCTCTCTGGAAGTGAATCAAGAGGGTGTAAAGCGGCATAAGCACAGCAGTGAAAAGCAGCTAAACCCCATTACAAAAATAAATTACTTTAAAAAAAAACCCTAAAACAAAGACAGTGACAGAGAGAGAAATTCTTACAAAATCCGTTCAGGGGCTCTGATGCAACCTGGATTGACCATATCTAGACCCACAGCTGGATGAGACATTAGGCTGGACACTCTTGGGGCTGAGAGGATTGGTGAGGTTGGGTGAGCAAACGCAGACCCTTTAAAGTAATACTGCGTGGTACCCATCCCATGGGTCCCAAATCTCCAGGTTCAAGGGCATCTTCCTACATCGAAAACATGCATGGGAAACCCAGAAGATGGTACACCGTGTGATCGGGAAAGGTTTCTAAAACGCACCTCACTTCTCCTCTCCTTGTGCTCGGGTTCGCCATTCCAGCCGCTTTACTAACAATCTCCCTACTTGGAGAATCAGCACCGTTAACCTCCTGTTTCGTACAGGTTGCAATTTGTCCTGAGGATGAACGGGAAGAGGGGGAAGCAGTGAGAGACGAGCTCTCGGCGTTGGGACAGGCACAGGTCACTCTATTTTCCCATCAGGAAGAAGAATGAACCACAGGCTCAGCCTGCCCCTCCGGAACCAGAATAGGGCCTGAAGCAATCCTGCGCTTTTGCGGCCAGCTCCCAAACAAGCGAGTTGACAAATGGAGCTCAGGGGCACTGCAATTCACAAACCTGCAGAGTTATAAAGGATAACTCTCTTCCACAAATGTATTGAGGGAAGGCAACGAAGAGGATTTGAAAGCAAGGCAGAATTGCAAGAAACAGATTTCAGGAGGTAGATTCGACTCGCCTTTAAAGCCCATGAAAAGCGGCAAAACGTCGACAATGATGCCCTTGGCCAAAAAGGGCGTATGCGTTTTTTCCTGAATATATTCAGGAAAAAACGCATACGCCCTTTTTGGCCAACCAAGCAAGCCGGAAAGGCAAATCGGCACTACAAAGAAGTCTCGCTTGCCATCGGTCAAAAGGGCCATGCTGAAAAAAGTGTAAAAACCAGAAATGCAGGCCAGGCCATGGAGACATGGGAGCCTTGCTACGCTGATGGGCGGGATGTAAATTGCCAACAGCCACTCTGGAGAAGTGTACGGTGTGTCCTGAAACATGTAATAAACACAGCTTAGAGAGCATAGGGCACTTCCACTCATGGGCGTATACATTGGGAAAACTGAAAAGCCACAAGACACAGGCACCCCAAAGTGTAGGGCTGCTCTGTTTACAAGAACCTCCACTTCGGTACACCTTAAATAGCCCAGGAAGAAGTTGTGGTACTTATGCACAATGGAATATCCCTCAGCCATGAAATCAATGTCATAAGGCTAGTAGCAGCATGATGAGTGGATTTAGGTACGATGACTCTAAGTGAAATAAGTCACACAGAAAAAGACACTTATCCTAAGATATCACGTACAGAGGGAATGTCAAAATCGCTACCCTTGAACTGAATTACAAAACAGAACAGAGTCACACGTTTAGAAAACACACTATGGCTGCTTAAAGGGAAAGGTCAGGTGGGGTGATGCATAAAACAAGGGTTTGAAATTAGCTCAGATACCGTTCCATAAGCCAAATATGTAATAGACAAGCCCTACTCCCTGCTCAGTGAACTGGACGCAACACCCCCTATTCACCGCACAAGAATATATCTGACTAGTAAGAATCTGAAAACCTATGTATTGATATCTCTCTGGAAGTGAATCAAGAGGGTGTAAAGCGGCATCAACACAGCAGTGAAAAGCAGCTAAACCCCATTATAAAAATAAATTACTTAAAAAAAAAACCCCTAAAACAAAGACAGTGACAGAGAGAGAAATTCTTACAAAATCCGTTCAGGGGCTCTGATGCAACCTGGATTGACCATATCTAGACCCACAGCTGGATGAGACATTAGGCTGGACACTCTTGGGGCTGAGAGGATTGGTGAGGTTGGGTGAGCAAACGCAGACCCTTTAAAGTAATACTGCGTGGTACCCATCCCATGGGTCCCAAATCTCCAGGTTCAAGGGCATCTTCCTACATCGAAAACATGCATGGGAAACCCAGAAGATGGTACACCGTGTGATCGGGAAAGGTTTCTAAAACGCACCTCACTTCTCCTCTCCTTGTGCTCGGGTTCGCCATTCCAGCCGCTTTACTAACAATCTCCCTACTTGGAGAATCAGCACCGTTAACCTCCTGTTTCGTACAGGTTGCAATTTGTCCTGAGGATGAACGGGAAGAGGGGGAACCAATGAGAGACGAGCTCTAGGTGTTGGGACAGGCACAGGTCACTCTATTTTCCCATCAGGAAGAAGAATGAACCACAGGCTCAGCCTGCCCCCTCGGAAGCAGAATAGGACCTGAAGCAATCCTGCGCTTTTGCGGCCAGCTCCCAAACAAGCGAGTTGACAAATGGAGCTCAGGGGCACTGCAATTCACAAACCTGCAGAGTTATAAAGGATAACTCTCGTCCACAAATATATTGAGGGAAGGCAACGAAGAGGATTTGAAAGCAAGGCACAATTGCAGGAAACAGATTTCAGGAGGTAGATTCGACTCGCCTTTAAAGCCCATGAAAAGCGGCAAAACGTCGACAATGATGCCCTTGGCCAAAAAGGGCGTATGCGTTTTTTCCTGAATATATTCAGGAAAAAACGCATACGCCCTTTTTGGCCAACCAAGCAAGCCGGAAAGGCAAATCGGCACTACAAAGAAGTCTCGCTTGCCATCGGTCAAAAGGGCCATGCTGAAAAAAGTGTAAAAACCAGAAATGCAGGCCAGGCCATGGAGACATGGGAGCCTTGCTACGCTGATGGGCGGGATGTAAATTGCCAACAGCCACTCTGGAGAAGTGTACGGTGTGTCCTGAAACATGTAATAAACACAGCTTAGAGAGCATAGGGCACTTCCACTCATGGGCGTATACATTGGGAAAACTGAAAAGCCACAAGACACAGGCACCCCAAAGTGTAGGGCTGCTCTGTTTACAAGAACCTACACTTCGGTACACCTTAAATAGCTCAGGAAGAAGTTGTGGTACTTATGCACAATGGAATATCCCTCAGCCATGAAATCAATGTCATAAGGCTAGTAGCAGCATGATGAGTGGATTTAGGTACGATGACTCTAAGTGAAATAAGTCACACAGAAAAAGACACTTATCCTAAGGTATCACGTACAGAGGGAATGTCAAAATCGCTACCCTTGAACTGAATTACAAAACAGAACAGAGTCACACGTTTAGAAAACACACGATGGCTGCTTAACGGGAAAGGTCAGGTGGGGTGATGCATAAAACAAGGGTTTGAAATTAGCTCAGATACCGTTCCATAAGCCAAATATGTAATAGACAAGACCTACTCCCTGCTCAGTGAACTGGACGCAACACCCCCTATTCACCGCACAAGAATATATCTGACTAGTAAGAATCTGAAAACCTATGTATTGATATCTCTCTGGAAGTGAATCAAGAGGGTGTAAAGCGGCATAAACACAGCAGTGAAAAGCAGCTAAACCCCATTATAAAAATAAATTACTTAAAAAAAGAAAACCCTAAAACAAAGACAGTGACAGAGAGAGAAATTCTTACAAAATCCGTTCAGGGGCTCTGATGCAACCTGGATTGACCATATCTAGACTCACAGCTGGATGAGACCTTAGGCTGGACACTCTTGGGGCTGAGAGGATTGGTGAGGTTGGGTGAGCAAACGCAGACCCTTTAAAGTAATACTGCGTGGTACCCATCCCATGGGTCCCAAATCTCCACGTTCAAGGGCATCTTCCTACATCGAAAACATGCATGGGAAACCCAGAAGATGGTACACCGTGTGATCGGGAAAGGTTTCTAAAACGCACCTCACTTCTCCTCTCGTTGTGCTCAGGTTCGCCATTCCAGCCGCTTTACTAACAATCTCCCTACTTGGAGAATCAGCACCGTTAACGTCCTGTTTCGTACAGGTTGCAATTTGTCCTGAGGATGAACGGGAAGAGGGGGAAGCAGTGAGAGACGAGCTCTCGGCGTTGGGACAGGCACAGGTCACTCTATTTTCCCATCAGGAAGAAGAATGAACCACAGGCTCAGCCTGCCCCTCCGGAACCAGAATAGGGCCTGAAGCAATCCTGCGCTTTTGCGGCCAGCTCCCAAACAAGCGAGTTGACAAATGGAGCTCAGGGGCACTGCAATTCACAAACCTGCAGAGTTATAAAGGATAACTCTCGTCCACAAATATATTGAGGCAAGGCAACGAAGAGGATTTGAAAGCAAGGCAGAATTGCAGGAAACAGATTTCAGGAGGTAGATTCGACTCGCCTTTAAAGCCCATGAAAAGCGGCAAAACGTCGACAATGATGCCCTTGGCCAAAAAGGGCGTATGCGTTTTTTCCTGAATATATTCAGGAAAAAACGCATACGCCCTTTTTGGCCAACCAAGCAAGCCGGAAAGGCAAATCGGCACTACAAAGAAGTCTCGCTTGCCATCGGTCAAAAGGGCCATGCTGAAAAAAGTGTAAAAACCAGAAATGCAGGCCAGGCCATGGAGACATGGGAGCCTTGCTACGCTGATGGGCGGGATGTAAATTGCCAACAGCCACTCTGGAGAAGTGTACGGTGTGTCCTGAAACATGTAATAAACACAGCTTAGAGAGCATAGGGCACTTCCACTCATGGGCGTATACATTGCGAAAACTGAAAATCCACAAGACACAGGCACCCCAAAGTGTAGGGCTGCTCTGTTTACAAGAACCTCCACTTCGGTACACCTTAAATAGCCCAGGAAGAAGTTGTGGTACTTATGCACAATGGAATATCCCTCAGCCATGAAATCAATGTCATAAGGCTAGTAGCAGCATGATGAGTGGATTTAGGTACGATGACTCTAAGTGAAATAAGTCACACAGAAAAAGACACTTATCCTAAGATATCACGTACAGAGGGAATGTCAAAATCGCTACCCTTGAACTGAATTACAAAACAGAACAGAGTCACACGTTTAGAAAACACACTATGGCTGCTTAAAGGGAAAGGTCAGGTGGGGTGATGCATAAAACAAGGGTTTGAAATTAGCTCAGATACCGTTCCATAAGCCAAATATGTAATAGACAAGCCCTACTCCCTGCTCAGTGAACTGGACGCAACACCCCCTATTCACCGCACAAGAATATATCTGACTAGTAAGAATCTGAAAACCTATGTATTGATATCTCTCTGGAAGTGAATCAAGAGGGTGTAAAGCGGCATCAACACAGCAGTGAAAAGCAGCTAAACCCCATTATAAAAATAAATTACTTAAAAAAAAAACCCCTAAAACAAAGACAGTGACAGAGAGAGAAATTCTTACAAAATCCGTTCAGGGGCTCTGATGCAACCTGGATTGACCATATCTAGACCCACAGCTGGATGAGACATTAGGCTGGACACTCTTGGGGCTGAGAGGATTGGTGAGGTTGGGTGAGCAAACGCAGACCCTTTAAAGTAATACTGCGTGGTACCCATCCCATGGGTCCCAAATCTCCAGGTTCAAGGGCATCTTCCTACATCGAAAACATGCATGGGAAACCCAGAAGATGGTACACCGTGTGATCGGGAAAGGTTTCTAAAACGCACCTCACTTCTCCTCTCCTTGTGCTCGGGTTCGCCATTCCAGCCGCTTTACTAACAATCTCCCTACTTGGAGAATCAGCACCGTTAACCTCCTGTTTCGTACAGGTTGCAATTTGTCCTGAGGATGAACGGGAAGAGGGGGAACCAATGAGAGACGAGCTCTAGGTGTTGGGACAGGCACAGGTCACTCTATTTTCCCATCAGGAAGAAGAATGAACCACAGGCTCAGCCTGCCCCCTCGGAAGCAGAATAGGACCTGAAGCAATCCTGCGCTTTTGCGGCCAGCTCCCAAACAAGCGAGTTGACAAATGGAGCTCAGGGGCACTGCAATTCACAAACCTGCAGAGTTATAAAGGATAACTCTCGTCCACAAATATATTGAGGGAAGGCAACGAAGAGGATTTGAAAGCAAGGCACAATTGCAGGAAACAGATTTCAGGAGGTAGATTCGACTCGCCTTTAAAGCCCATGAAAAGCGGCAAAACGTCGACAATGATGCCCTTGGCCAAAAAGGGCGTATGCGTTTTTTCCTGAATATATTCAGGAAAAAACGCATACGCCCTTTTTGGCCAACCAAGCAAGCCGGAAAGGCAAATCGGCACTACAAAGAAGTCTCGCTTGCCATCGGTCAAAAGGGCCATGCTGAAAAAAGTGTAAAAACCAGAAATGCAGGCCAGGCCATGGAGACATGGGAGCCTTGCTACGCTGATGGGCGGGATGTAAATTGCCAACAGCCACTCTGGAGAAGTGTACGGTGTGTCCTGAAACATGTAATAAACACAGCTTAGAGAGCATAGGGCACTTCCACTCATGGGCGTATACATTGGGAAAACTGAAAAGCCACAAGACACAGGCACCCCAAAGTGTAGGGCTGCTCTGTTTACAAGAACCTACACTTCGGTACACCTTAAATAGCTCAGGAAGAAGTTGTGGTACTTATGCACAATGGAATATCCCTCAGCCATGAAATCAATGTCATAAGGCTAGTAGCAGCATGATGAGTGGATTTAGGTACGATGACTCTAAGTGAAATAAGTCACACAGAAAAAGACACTTATCCTAAGGTATCACGTACAGAGGGAATGTCAAAATCGCTACCCTTGAACTGAATTACAAAACAGAACAGAGTCACACGTTTAGAAAACACACGATGGCTGCTTAACGGGAAAGGTCAGGTGGGGTGATGCATAAAACAAGGGTTTGAAATTAGCTCAGATACCGTTCCATAAGCCAAATATGTAATAGACAAGACCTACTCCCTGCTCAGTGAACTGGACGCAACACCCCCTATTCACCGCACAAGAATATATCTGACTAGTAAGAATCTGAAAACCTATGTATTGATATCTCTCTGGAAGTGAATCAAGAGGGTGTAAAGCGGCATAAACACAGCAGTGAAAAGCAGCTAAACCCCATTATAAAAATAAATTACTTAAAAAAAGAAAACCCTAAAACAAAGACAGTGACAGAGAGAGAAATTCTTACAAAATCCGTTCAGGGGCTCTGATGCAACCTGGATTGACCATATCTAGACTCACAGCTGGATGAGACCTTAGGCTGGACACTCTTGGGGCTGAGAGGATTGGTGAGGTTGGGTGAGCAAACGCAGACCCTTTAAAGTAATACTGCGTGGTACCCATCCCATGGGTCCCAAATCTCCACGTTCAAGGGCATCTTCCTACATCGAAAACATGCATGGGAAACCCAGAAGATGGTACACCGTGTGATCGGGAAAGGTTTCTAAAACGCACCTCACTTCTCCTCTCGTTGTGCTCAGGTTCGCCATTCCAGCCGCTTTACTAACAATCTCCCTACTTGGAGAATCAGCACCGTTAACGTCCTGTTTCGTACAGGTTGCAATTTGTCCTGAGGATGAACGGGAAGAGGGGGAAGCAGTGAGAGACGAGCTCTCGGCGTTGGGACAGGCACAGGTCACTCTATTTTCCCATCAGGAAGAAGAATGAACCACAGGCTCAGCCTGCCCCTCCGGAACCAGAATAGGGCCTGAAGCAATCCTGCGCTTTTGCGGCCAGCTCCCAAACAAGCGAGTTGACAAATGGAGCTCAGGGGCACTGCAATTCACAAACCTGCAGAGTTATAAAGGATAACTCTCGTCCACAAATATATTGAGGCAAGGCAACGAAGAGGATTTGAAAGCAAGGCAGAATTGCAGGAAACAGATTTCAGGAGGTAGATTCGACTCGCCTTTAAAGCCCATGAAAAGCGGCAAAACGTCGACAATGATGCCCTTGGCCAAAAAGGGCGTATGCGTTTTTTCCTGAATATATTCAGGAAAAAACGCATACGCCCTTTTTGGCCAACCAAGCAAGCCGGAAAGGCAAATCGGCACTACAAAGAAGTCTCGCTTGCCATCGGTCAAAAGGGCCATGCTGAAAAAAGTGTAAAAACCAGAAATGCAGGCCAGGCCATGGAGACATGGGAGCCTTGCTACGCTGATGGGCGGGATGTAAATTGCCAACAGCCACTCTGGAGAAGTGTACGGTGTGTCCTGAAACATGTAATAAACACAGCTTAGAGAGCATAGGGCACTTCCACTCATGGGCGTATACATTGGGAAAACTGAAAATCCACAAGACACAGGCACCCCAAAGTGTAGGGCTGCTCTGTTTACAAGAACCTCCACTTCGGTACACCTTAAATAGCCCAGGAAGAAGTTGTGGTACTTATGCACAATGGAATATCCCTCAGCCATGAAATCAATGTCATAAGGCTAGTAGCAGCATGATGAGTGGATTTAGGTACGATGACTCTAAGTGAAATAAGTCACACAGAAAAAGACACTTATCCTAAGATATCACGTACAGAGGGAATGTCAAAATCGCTACCCTTGAACTGAATTACAAAACAGAACAGAGTCACACGTTTAGAAAACACACGATGGCTGCTTAACGGGAAAGGTCAGGTGGGGTGATACATAAAACAAGGGTTTGAAATTAGCTCAGATACCGTTCCATAAGACAAATATGTAATAGACAAGACCTACTCCCTGCTCAGTGAACTGGACGCAACACCCCCTATTCACCGCACAAGAATATATCTGACTAGTAAGAATCTGAAAACCTATGTATTGATATCTCTCTGGAAGTGAATCAAGAGGGTGTAAAGCGGCATCAACACAGCAGGGAAAAGCAGCCAAGCCCCATTCTAAACATAAATTACTTATTAAAAAAACCCCTAAAACAAAGACAGTGACAGAGAGAGAAATTCTTACAAAATCCGTTCAGGGGCTCTGATGCAACCTGGATTGACCATATCTAGACCCACAGCTGGATGAGACATTAGGCTGGACACTCTTGGGGCTGAGAGGATTGGTGAGGTTGGGTGAGCAAACGCAGACCCTTTAAAGTAATACTGCGTGCTACCCATCCCATGGGTCCCAAATCTGCAGGTTCAAGGGCATCTTCCTACATCGAAAACATGCATGGGAAACCCAGAAGATGGTACACCGTGTGATCGGGAAAGGTTTCTAAAACGCACCTCACTTCTCCTCTCCTTGTGCTCGGGTTCGCCATTCCAGCCGCTTTACTAACAATCTCCCTACTTGGAGAATCAGCACCGTTAACCTCCTGTTTCGTACAGGTTGCAATTTGTCCTGAGGATAAACGGGAAGAGGGGGAACCAATGAGAGACGAGCTCTCGGTGTTGGGACAGGCACAGATCACTCTATTTTCCCATCAGGAAGAAGAATGAACCACAGGCTCAGCCTGCCCCTCCGGAACCAGAATAGGGCCTGAAGCAATCCTGCGCTTTTGCGGCCAGCTCCCGAACAAGCGAGTTGACAAATGGAGCTCAGGGGCACTGCAATTCACAAACCTGCAGAGTTATAAAGGATAACTCTCTTCCACAAATGTATTGAGGGAAGGCAACGAAGAGGATTTGAAAGCAAGGCAGAATTGCAAGAAACAGATTTCAGGAGGTAGATTCGACTCGCCTTTAAAGCCCATGAAAAGCGGCAAAACGTCGACAATGATGCCCTTGGCCAAAAAGGGCGTATGCGTTTTTTCCTGAATATATTCAGGAAAAAACGCATACGCCCTTTTTGGCCAACCAAGCAAGCCGGAAAGGCAAATCGGCACTACAAAGAAGTCTCGCTTGCCATCGGTCAAAAGGGCCATGCTGAAAAAAGTGTAAAAACCAGAAATGCAGGCCAGGCCATGGAGACATGGGAGCCTTGCTACGCTGATGGGCGGGATGTAAATTGCCAACAGCCACTCTGGAGAAGTGTACGGTGTGTCCTGAAACATGTAATAAACACAGCTTAGAGAGCATAGGGCACTTCCACTCATGGGCGTATACATTGGGAAAACTGAAAATCCACAAGACACAGGCACCCCAAAGTGTAGGGCTGCTCTGTTTACAAGAACCTACACTTTGGTACACCTTAAATAGCTCAGGAAGAAGTTGTGGTACTTATGCACAATGGAATATCCCTCAGCCATGAAATCAATGTCATAAGGCTAGTAGCAGCATGATGAGTGGATTTAGGTACGATGACTCTAAGTGAAATAAGTCACACAGAAAAAGACACTTATCCTAAGGTATCACGTACAGAGGGAATGTCAAAATCGCTACCCTTGAACTGAATTACAAAACAGAACAGAGTCACACGTTTAGAAAACACACGATGGCTGCTTAACGGGAAAGGTCAGGTGGGGTGATGCATAAAACAAGGGTTTGAAATTAGCTCAGATACCGTTCCATAAGCCAAATATGTAATAGACAAGACCTACTCCCTGCTCAGTGAACTGGACGCAACACCCCCTATTCACCGCACAAGAATATATCTGACTAGTAAGAATCTGAAAACCTATGTATTGATATCTCTCTGGAAGTGAATCAAGAGGGTGTAAAGCGGCATAAACACAGCAGTGAAAAGCAGCTAAACCCCATTATAAAAATAAATTACTTAAAAAAAGAAAACCCTAAAACAAAGACAGTGACAGAGAGAGAAATTCTTACAAAATCCGTTCAGGGGCTCTGATGCAACCTGGATTGACCATATCTAGACTCACAGCTGGATGAGACCTTAGGCTGGACACTCTTGGGGCTGAGAGGATTGGTGAGGTTGGGTGAGCAAACGCAGACCCTTTAAAGTAATACTGCGTGGTACCCATCCCATGGGTCCCAAATCTCCACGTTCAAGGGCATCTTCCTACATCGAAAACATGCATGGGAAACCCAGAAGATGGTACACCGTGTGATCGGGAAAGGTTTCTAAAACGCACCTCACTTCTCCTCTCGTTGTGCTCAGGTTCGCCATTCCAGCCGCTTTACTAACAATCTCCCTACTTGGAGAATCAGCACCGTTAACGTCCTGTTTCGTACAGGTTGCAATTTGTCCTGAGGATGAACGGGAAGAGGGGGAAGCAGTGAGAGACGAGCTCTCGGCGTTGGGACAGGCACAGGTCACTCTATTTTCCCATCAGGAAGAAGAATGAACCACAGGCTCAGCCTGCCCCTCCGGAACCAGAATAGGGCCTGAAGCAATCCTGCGCTTTTGCGGCCAGCTCCCAAACAAGCGAGTTGACAAATGGAGCTCAGGGGCACTGCAATTCACAAACCTGCAGAGTTATAAAGGATAACTCTCGTCCACAAATATATTGAGGCAAGGCAACGAAGAGGATTTGAAAGCAAGGCAGAATTGCAGGAAACAGATTTCAGGAGGTAGATTCGACTCGCCTTTAAAGCCCATGAAAAGCGGCAAAACGTCGACAATGATGCCCTTGGCCAAAAAGGGCGTATGCGTTTTTTCCTGAATATATTCAGGAAAAAACGCATACGCCCTTTTTGGCCAACCAAGCAAGCCGGAAAGGCAAATCGGCACTACAAAGAAGTCTCGCTTGCCATCGGTCAAAAGGGCCATGCTGAAAAAAGTGTAAAAACCAGAAATGCAGGCCAGGCCATGGAGACATGGGAGCCTTGCTACGCTGATGGGCGGGATGTAAATTGCCAACAGCCACTCTGGAGAAGTGTACGGTGTGTCCTGAAACATGTAATAAACACAGCTTAGAGAGCATAGGGCACTTCCACTCATGGGCGTATACATTGGGAAAACTGAAAATCCACAAGACACAGGCACCCCAAAGTGTAGGGCTGCTCTGTTTACAAGAACCTCCACTTCGGTACACCTTAAATAGCCCAGGAAGAAGTTGTGGTACTTATGCACAATGGAATATCCCTCAGCCATGAAATCAATGTCATAAGGCTAGTAGCAGCATGATGAGTGGATTTAGGTACGATGACTCTAAGTGAAATAAGTCACACAGAAAAAGACACTTATCCTAAGATATCACGTACAGAGGGAATGTCAAAATCGCTACCCTTGAACTGAATTACAAAACAGAACAGAGTCACACGTTTAGAAAACACACGATGGCTGCTTAACGGGAAAGGTCAGGTGGGGTGATACATAAAACAAGGGTTTGAAATTAGCTCAGATACCGTTCCATAAGACAAATATGTAATAGACAAGACCTACTCCCTGCTCAGTGAACTGGACGCAACACCCCCTATTCACCGCACAAGAATATATCTGACTAGTAAGAATCTGAAAACCTATGTATTGATATCTCTCTGGAAGTGAATCAAGAGGGTGTAAAGCGGCATCAACACAGCAGGGAAAAGCAGCCAAGCCCCATTCTAAACATAAATTACTTATTAAAAAAACCCCTAAAACAAAGACAGTGACAGAGAGAGAAATTCTTACAAAATCCGTTCAGGGGCTCTGATGCAACCTGGATTGACCATATCTAGACCCACAGCTGGATGAGACATTAGGCTGGACACTCTTGGGGCTGAGAGGATTGGTGAGGTTGGGTGAGCAAACGCAGACCCTTTAAAGTAATACTGCGTGCTACCCATCCCATGGGTCCCAAATCTGCAGGTTCAAGGGCATCTTCCTACATCGAAAACATGCATGGGAAACCCAGAAGATGGTACACCGTGTGATCGGGAAAGGTTTCTAAAACGCACCTCACTTCTCCTCTCCTTGTGCTCGGGTTCGCCATTCCAGCCGCTTTACTAACAATCTCCCTACTTGGAGAATCAGCACCGTTAACCTCCTGTTTCGTACAGGTTGCAATTTGTCCTGAGGATAAACGGGAAGAGGGGGAACCAATGAGAGACGAGCTCTCGGTGTTGGGACAGGCACAGATCACTCTATTTTCCCATCAGGAAGAAGAATGAACCACAGGCTCAGCCTGCCCCTCCGGAACCAGAATAGGGCCTGAAGCAATCCTGCGCTTTTGCGGCCAGCTCCCGAACAAGCGAGTTGACAAATGGAGCTCAGGGGCACTGCAATTCACAAACCTGCAGAGTTATAAAGGATAACTCTCTTCCACAAATGTATTGAGGGAAGGCAACGAAGAGGATTTGAAAGCAAGGCAGAATTGCAAGAAACAGATTTCAGGAGGTAGATTCGACTCGCCTTTAAAGCCCATGAAAAGCGGCAAAACGTCGACAATGATGCCCTTGGCCAAAAAGGGCGTATGCGTTTTTTCCTGAATATATTCAGGAAAAAACGCATACGCCCTTTTTGGCCAACCAAGCAAGCCGGAAAGGCAAATCGGCACTACAAAGAAGTCTCGCTTGCCATCGGTCAAAAGGGCCATGCTGAAAAAAGTGTAAAAACCAGAAATGCAGGCCAGGCCATGGAGACATGGGAGCCTTGCTACGCTGATGGGCGGGATGTAAATTGCCAACAGCCACTCTGGAGAAGTGTACGGTGTGTCCTGAAACATGTAATAAACACAGCTTAGAGAGCATAGGGCACTTCCACTCATGGGCGTATACATTGGGAAAACTGAAAATCCACAAGACACAGGCACCCCAAAGTGTAGGGCTGCTCTGTTTACAAGAACCTACACTTTGGTACACCTTAAATAGCTCAGGAAGAAGTTGTGGTACTTATGCACAATGGAATATCCCTCAGCCATGAAATCAATGTCATAAGGCTAGTAGCAGCATGATGAGTGGATTTAGGTACGATGACTCTAAGTGAAATAAGTCACACAGAAAAAGACACTTATCCCAAGATATCACGTACAGAGGGAATGTCAAAATCGCTACCCTTGAACTGAATTACAAAACAGAACAGAGTCACACGTTTAGAAAACACACTATGGCTGCTTAAAGGGAAAGGTCAGGTGGGGTGATGCATAAAACAAGGGTTTGAAATTAGCTCAGATACCGTTCCATAAGCCAAATATGTAATAGACAAGACCTACTCCCTGCTCAGTGAACTGGACGCAACACCCCCTATTCACCGCACAAGAATATATCTGACTAGTAAGAATCTGAAAACCTATGTATTGATATCTCTCTGGAAGTGAATCAAGAGGGTGTAAAGCGGCATAAACACAGCAGTGAAAAGCAGCTAAACCCCATTATAAAAATAAATTACTTAAAAAAAGAAAACCCTAAAACAAAGACAGTGACAGAGAGAGAAATTCTTACAAAATCCGTTCAGGGGCTCTGATGCAACCTGGATTGACCATATCTAGACTCACAGCTGGATGAGACCTTAGGCTGGACACTCTTGGGGCTGAGAGGATTGGTGAGGTTGGGTGAGCAAACGCAGACCCTTTAAAGTAATACTGCGTGGTACCCATCCCATGGGTCCCAAATCTCCACGTTCAAGGGCATCTTCCTACATCGAAAACATGCATGGGAAACCCAGAAGATGGTACACCGTGTGATCGGGAAAGGTTTCTAAAACGCACCTCACTTCTCCTCTCGTTGTGCTCAGGTTCGCCATTCCAGCCGCTTTACTAACAATCTCCCTACTTGGAGAATCAGCACCGTTAACGTCCTGTTTCGTACAGGTTGCAATTTGTCCTGAGGATGAACGGGAAGAGGGGGAAGCAGTGAGAGACGAGCTCTCGGCGTTGGGACAGGCACAGGTCACTCTATTTTCCCATCAGGAAGAAGAATGAACCACAGGCTCAGCCTGCCCCTCCGGAACCAGAATAGGGCCTGAAGCAATCCTGCGCTTTTGCGGCCAGCTCCCAAACAAGCGAGTTGACAAATGGAGCTCAGGGGCACTGCAATTCACAAACCTGCAGAGTTATAAAGGATAACTCTCGTCCACAAATATATTGAGGCAAGGCAACGAAGAGGATTTGAAAGCAAGGCAGAATTGCAGGAAACAGATTTCAGGAGGTAGATTCGACTCGCCTTTAAAGCCCATGAAAAGCGGCAAAACGTCGACAATGATGCCCTTGGCCAAAAAGGGCGTATGCGTTTTTTCCTGAATATATTCAGGAAAAAACGCATACGCCCTTTTTGGCCAACCAAGCAAGCCGGAAAGGCAAATCGGCACTACAAAGAAGTCTCGCTTGCCATCGGTCAAAAGGGCCATGCTGAAAAAAGTGTAAAAACCAGAAATGCAGGCCAGGCCATGGAGACATGGGAGCCTTGCTACGCTGATGGGCGGGATGTAAATTGCCAACAGCCACTCTGGAGAAGTGTACGGTGTGTCCTGAAACATGTAATAAACACAGCTTAGAGAGCATAGGGCACTTCCACTCATGGGCGTATACATTGGGAAAACTGAAAATCCACAAGACACAGGCACCCCAAAGTGTAGGGCTGCTCTGTTTACAAGAACCTCCACTTCGGTACACCTTAAATAGCCCAGGAAGAAGTTGTGGTACTTATGCACAATGGAATATCCCTCAGCCATGAAATCAATGTCATAAGGCTAGTAGCAGCATGATGAGTGGATTTAGGTACGATGACTCTAAGTGAAATAAGTCACACAGAAAAAGACACTTATCCTAAGATATCACGTACAGAGGGAATGTCAAAATCGCTACCCTTGAACTGAATTACAAAACAGAACAGAGTCACACGTTTAGAAAACACACGATGGCTGCTTAACGGGAAAGGTCAGGTGGGGTGATACATAAAACAAGGGTTTGAAATTAGCTCAGATACCGTTCCATAAGACAAATATGTAATAGACAAGACCTACTCCCTGCTCAGTGAACTGGACGCAACACCCCCTATTCACCGCACAAGAATATATCTGACTAGTAAGAATCTGAAAACCTATGTATTGATATCTCTCTGGAAGTGAATCAAGAGGGTGTAAAGCGGCATCAACACAGCAGGGAAAAGCAGCCAAGCCCCATTCTAAACATAAATTACTTATTAAAAAAACCCCTAAAACAAAGACAGTGACAGAGAGAGAAATTCTTACAAAATCCGTTCAGGGGCTCTGATGCAACCTGGATTGACCATATCTAGACCCACAGCTGGATGAGACATTAGGCTGGACACTCTTGGGGCTGAGAGGATTGGTGAGGTTGGGTGAGCAAACGCAGACCCTTTAAAGTAATACTGCGTGCTACCCATCCCATGGGTCCCAAATCTGCAGGTTCAAGGGCATCTTCCTACATCGAAAACATGCATGGGAAACCCAGAAGATGGTACACCGTGTGATCGGGAAAGGTTTCTAAAACGCACCTCACTTCTCCTCTCCTTGTGCTCGGGTTCGCCATTCCAGCCGCTTTACTAACAATCTCCCTACTTGGAGAATCAGCACCGTTAACCTCCTGTTTCGTACAGGTTGCAATTTGTCCTGAGGATAAACGGGAAGAGGGGGAACCAATGAGAGACGAGCTCTCGGTGTTGGGACAGGCACAGATCACTCTATTTTCCCATCAGGAAGAAGAATGAACCACAGGCTCAGCCTGCCCCTCCGGAACCAGAATAGGGCCTGAAGCAATCCTGCGCTTTTGCGGCCAGCTCCCGAACAAGCGAGTTGACAAATGGAGCTCAGGGGCACTGCAATTCACAAACCTGCAGAGTTATAAAGGATAACTCTCTTCCACAAATGTATTGAGGGAAGGCAACGAAGAGGATTTGAAAGCAAGGCAGAATTGCAAGAAACAGATTTCAGGAGGTAGATTCGACTCGCCTTTAAAGCCCATGAAAAGCGGCAAAACGTCGACAATGATGCCCTTGGCCAAAAAGGGCGTATGCGTTTTTTCCTGAATATATTCAGGAAAAAACGCATACGCCCTTTTTGGCCAACCAAGCAAGCCGGAAAGGCAAATCGGCACTACAAAGAAGTCTCGCTTGCCATCGGTCAAAAGGGCCATGCTGAAAAAAGTGTAAAAACCAGAAATGCAGGCCAGGCCATGGAGACATGGGAGCCTTGCTACGCTGATGGGCGGGATGTAAATTGCCAACAGCCACTCTGGAGAAGTGTACGGTGTGTCCTGAAACATGTAATAAACACAGCTTAGAGAGCATAGGGCACTTCCACTCATGGGCGTATACATTGGGAAAACTGAAAATCCACAAGACACAGGCACCCCAAAGTGTAGGGCTGCTCTGTTTACAAGAACCTACACTTTGGTACACCTTAAATAGCTCAGGAAGAAGTTGTGGTACTTATGCACAATGGAATATCCCTCAGCCATGAAATCAATGTCATAAGGCTAGTAGCAGCATGATGAGTGGATTTAGGTACGATGACTCTAAGTGAAATAAGTCACACAGAAAAAGACACTTATCCTAAGGTATCACGTACAGAGGGAATGTCAAAATCGCTACCCTTGAACTGAATTACAAAACAGAACAGAGTCACACGTTTAGAAAACACACGATGGCTGCTTAACGGGAAAGGTCAGGTGGGGTGATGCATAAAACAAGGGTTTGAAATTAGCTCAGATACCGTTCCATAAGCCAAATATGTAATAGACAAGACCTACTCCCTGCTCAGTGAACTGGACGCAACACCCCCTATTCACCGCACAAGAATATATCTGACTAGTAAGAATCTGAAAACCTATGTATTGATATCTCTCTGGAAGTGAATCAAGAGGGTGTAAAGCGGCATAAACACAGCAGTGAAAAGCAGCTAAACCCCATTATAAAAATAAATTACTTAAAAAAAGAAAACCCTAAAACAAAGACAGTGACAGAGAGAGAAATTCTTACAAAATCCGTTCAGGGGCTCTGATGCAACCTGGATTGACCATATCTAGACTCACAGCTGGATGAGACCTTAGGCTGGACACTCTTGGGGCTGAGAGGATTGGTGAGGTTGGGTGAGCAAACGCAGACCCTTTAAAGTAATACTGCGTGGTACCCATCCCATGGGTCCCAAATCTCCACGTTCAAGGGCATCTTCCTACATCGAAAACATGCATGGGAAACCCAGAAGATGGTACACCGTGTGATCGGGAAAGGTTTCTAAAACGCACCTCACTTCTCCTCTCGTTGTGCTCAGGTTCGCCATTCCAGCCGCTTTACTAACAATCTCCCTACTTGGAGAATCAGCACCGTTAACGTCCTGTTTCGTACAGGTTGCAATTTGTCCTGAGGATGAACGGGAAGAGGGGGAAGCAGTGAGAGACGAGCTCTCGGCGTTGGGACAGGCACAGGTCACTCTATTTTCCCATCAGGAAGAAGAATGAACCACAGGCTCAGCCTGCCCCTCCGGAACCAGAATAGGGCCTGAAGCAATCCTGCGCTTTTGCGGCCAGCTCCCAAACAAGCGAGTTGACAAATGGAGCTCAGGGGCACTGCAATTCACAAACCTGCAGAGTTATAAAGGATAACTCTCGTCCACAAATATATTGAGGCAAGGCAACGAAGAGGATTTGAAAGCAAGGCAGAATTGCAGGAAACAGATTTCAGGAGGTAGATTCGACTCGCCTTTAAAGCCCATGAAAAGCGGCAAAACGTCGACAATGATGCCCTTGGCCAAAAAGGGCGTATGCGTTTTTTCCTGAATATATTCAGGAAAAAACGCATACGCCCTTTTTGGCCAACCAAGCAAGCCGGAAAGGCAAATCGGCACTACAAAGAAGTCTCGCTTGCCATCGGTCAAAAGGGCCATGCTGAAAAAAGTGTAAAAACCAGAAATGCAGGCCAGGCCATGGAGACATGGGAGCCTTGCTACGCTGATGGGCGGGATGTAAATTGCCAACAGCCACTCTGGAGAAGTGTACGGTGTGTCCTGAAACATGTAATAAACACAGCTTAGAGAGCATAGGGCACTTCCACTCATGGGCGTATACATTGGGAAAACTGAAAATCCACAAGACACAGGCACCCCAAAGTGTAGGGCTGCTCTGTTTACAAGAACCTCCACTTCGGTACACCTTAAATAGCCCAGGAAGAAGTTGTGGTACTTATGCACAATGGAATATCCCTCAGCCATGAAATCAATGTCATAAGGCTAGTAGCAGCATGATGAGTGGATTTAGGTACGATGACTCTAAGTGAAATAAGTCACACAGAAAAAGACACTTATCCTAAGATATCACGTACAGAGGGAATGTCAAAATCGCTACCCTTGAACTGAATTACAAAACAGAACAGAGTCACACGTTTAGAAAACACACGATGGCTGCTTAACGGGAAAGGTCAGGTGGGGTGATGCATAAAACAAGGGTTTGAAATTAGCTCAGATACCGTTCCATAAGACAAATATGTAATAGACAAGACCTACTCCCTGCTCAGTGAACTGGACGCAACACCCCCTATTCACCGCACAAGAATATATCTGACTAGTAAGAATCTGAAAACCTATGTATTGATATCTCTCTGGAAGTGAATCAAGAGGGTGTAAAGCGGCATAAGCACAGCAGTGAAAAGCAGCTAAACCCCATTACAAAAATAAATTACTTTAAAAAAAAACCCTAAAACAAAGACAGTGACAGAGAGAGAAATTCTTACAAAATCCGTTCAGGGGCTCTGATGCAACCTGGATTGACCATATCTAGACCCACAGCTGGATGAGACATTAGGCTGGACACTCTTGGGGCTGAGAGGATTGGTGAGGTTGGGTGAGCAAACGCAGACCCTTTAAAGTAATACTGCGTGCTACCCATCCCATGGGTCCCCAAATCTGCAGGTTCAAGGGCATCTTCCTACATCGAAAACATGCATGGGAAACCCAGAAGATGGTACACCGTGTGATCGGGAAAGGTTTCTAAAACGCACCTCACTTCTCCTCTCCTTGTGCTCGGGTTCGCCATTCCAGCCGCTTTACTAACAATCTCCCTACTTGGAGAATCAGCACCGTTAACCTCCTGTTTCGTACAGGTTGCAATTTGTCCTGAGGATAAACGGGAAGAGGGGGAACCAATGAGAGACGAGCTCTCGGTGTTGGGACAGGCACAGATCACTCTATTTTCCCATCAGGAAGAAGAATGAACCACAGGCTCAGCCTGCCCCTCCGGAACCAGAATAGGGCCTGAAGCAATCCTGCGCTTTTGCGGCCAGCTCCCAAACAAGCGAGTTGACAAATGGAGCTCAGGGGCACTGCAATTCACAAACCTGCAGAGTTATAAAGGATAACTCTCTTCCACAAATGTATTGAGGGAAGGCAACGAAGAGGATTTGAAAGCAAGGCAGAATTGCAAGAAACAGATTTCAGGAGGTAGATTCGACTCGCCTTTAAAGCCCATGAAAAGCGGCAAAACGTCGACAATGATGCCCTTGGCCAAAAAGGGCGTATGCGTTTTTTCCTGAATATATTCAGGAAAAAACGCATACGCCCTTTTTGGCCAACCAAGCAAGCCGGAAAGGCAAATCGGCACTACAAAGAAGTCTCGCTTGCCATCGGTCAAAAGGGCCATGCTGAAAAAAGTGTAAAAACCAGAAATGCAGGCCAGGCCATGGAGACATGGGAGCCTTGCTACGCTGATGGGCGGGATGTAAATTGCCAACAGCCACTCTGGAGAAGTGTACGGTGTGTCCTGAAACATGTAATAAACACAGCTTAGAGAGCATAGGGCACTTCCACTCATGGGCGTATACATTGGGAAAACTGAAAAGCCACAAGACACAGGCACCCCAAAGTGTAGGGCTGCTCTGTTTACAAGAACCTCCACTTCGGTACACCTTAAATAGCCCAGGAAGAAGTTGTGGTACTTATGCACAATGGAATATCCCTCAGCCATGAAATCAATGTCATAAGGCTAGTAGCAGCATGATGAGTGGATTTAGGTACGATGACTCTAAGTGAAATAAGTCACACAGAAAAAGACACTTATCCTAAGATATCACGTACAGAGGGAATGTCAAAATCGCTACCCTTGAACTGAATTACAAAACAGAACAGAGTCACACGTTTAGAAAACACACTATGGCTGCTTAAAGGGAAAGGTCAGGTGGGGTGATGCATAAAACAAGGGTTTGAAATTAGCTCAGATACCGTTCCATAAGCCAAATATGTAATAGACAAGCCCTACTCCCTGCTCAGTGAACTGGACGCAACACCCCCTATTCACCGCACAAGAATATATCTGACTAGTAAGAATCTGAAAACCTATGTATTGATATCTCTCTGGAAGTGAATCAAGAGGGTGTAAAGCGGCATCAACACAGCAGTGAAAAGCAGCTAAACCCCATTATAAAAATAAATTACTTAAAAAAAAAAACCCCTAAAACAAAGACAGTGACAGAGAGAGAAATTCTTACAAAATCCGTTCAGGGGCTCTGATGCAACCTGGATTGACCATATCTAGACCCACAGCTGGATGAGACATTAGGCTGGACACTCTTGGGGCTGAGAGGATTGGTGAGGTTGGGTGAGCAAACGCAGACCCTTTAAAGTAATACTGCGTGGTACCCATCCCATGGGTCCCAAATCTCCAGGTTCAAGGGCATCTTCCTACATCGAAAACATGCATGGGAAACCCAGAAGATGGTACACCGTGTGATCGGGAAAGGTTTCTAAAACGCACCTCACTTCTCCTCTCCTTGTGCTCGGGTTCGCCATTCCAGCCGCTTTACTAACAATCTCCCTACTTGGAGAATCAGCACCGTTAACCTCCTGTTTCGTACAGGTTGCAATTTGTCCTGAGGATAAACGGGAAGAGGGGGAACCAATGAGAGACGAGCTCTCGGTGTTGGGACAGGCACAGATCACTCTATTTTCCCATCAGGAAGAAGAATGAACCACAGGCTCAGCCTGCCCCTCCGGAACCAGAATAGGGCCTGAAGCAATCCTGCGCTTTTGCGGCCAGCTCCCGAACAAGCGAGTTGACAAATGGAGCTCAGGGGCACTGCAATTCACAAACCTGCAGAGTTATAAAGGATAACTCTCTTCCACAAATGTATTGAGGGAAGGCAACGAAGAGGATTTGAAAGCAAGGCAGAATTGCAAGAAACAGATTTCAGGAGGTAGATTCGACTCGCCTTTAAAGCCCATGAAAAGCGGCAAAACGTCGACAATGATGCCCTTGGCCAAAAAGGGCGTATGCGTTTTTTCCTGAATATATTCAGGAAAAAACGCATACGCCCTTTTTGGCCAACCAAGCAAGCCGGAAAGGCAAATCGGCACTACAAAGAAGTCTCGCTTGCCATCGGTCAAAAGGGCCATGCTGAAAAAAGTGTAAAAACCAGAAATGCAGGCCAGGCCATGGAGACATGGGAGCCTTGCTACGCTGATGGGCGGGATGTAAATTGCCAACAGCCACTCTGGAGAAGTGTACGGTGTGTCCTGAAACATGTAATAAACACAGCTTAGAGAGCATAGGGCACTTCCACTCATGGGCGTATACATTGGGAAAACTGAAAATCCACAAGACACAGGCACCCCAAAGTGTAGGGCTGCTCTGTTTACAAGAACCTCCACTTCGGTACACCTTAAATAGCCCAGGAAGAAGTTGTGGTACTTATGCACAATGGAATATCCCTCAGCCATGAAATCAATGTCATAAGGCTAGTAGCAGCATGATGAGTGGATTTAGGTACGATGACTCTAAGTGAAATAAGTCACACAGAAAAAGACACTTATCCTAAGATATCACGTACAGAGGGAATGTCAAAATCGCTACCCTTGAACTGAATTACAAAACAGAACAGAGTCACACGTTTAGAAAACACACGATGGCTGCTTAACGGGAAAGGTCAGGTGGGGTGATGCATAAAACAAGGGTTTGAAATTAGCTCAGATACCGTTCCATAAGACAAATATGTAATAGACAAGACCTACTCCCTGCTCAGTGAACTGGACGCAACACCCCCTATTCACCGCACAAGAATATATCTGACTAGTAAGAATCTGAAAACCTATGTATTGATATCTCTCTGGAAGTGAATCAAGAGGGTGTAAAGCGGCATAAGCACAGCAGTGAAAAGCAGCTAAACCCCATTACAAAAATAAATTACTTTAAAAAAAAACCCTAAAACAAAGACAGTGACAGAGAGAGAAATTCTTACAAAATCCGTTCAGGGGCTCTGATGCAACCTGGATTGACCATATCTAGACCCACAGCTGGATGAGACATTAGGCTGGACACTCTTGGGGCTGAGAGGATTGGTGAGGTTGGGTGAGCAAACGCAGACCCTTTAAAGTAATACTGCGTGCTACCCATCCCATGGGTCCCAAATCTGCAGGTTCAAGGGCATCTTCCTACATCGAAAACATGCATGGGAAACCCAGAAGATGGTACACCGTGTGATCGGGAAAGGTTTCTAAAACGCACCTCACTTCTCCTCTCCTTGTGCTCGGGTTCGCCATTCCAGCCGCTTTACTAACAATCTCCCTACTTGGAGAATCAGCACCGTTAACCTCCTGTTTCGTACAGGTTGCAATTTGTCCTGAGGATAAACGGGAAGAGGGGGAACCAATGAGAGACGAGCTCTCGGTGTTGGGACAGGCACAGATCACTCTATTTTCCCATCAGGAAGAAGAATGAACCACAGGCTCAGCCTGCCCCTCCGGAACCAGAATAGGGCCTGAAGCAATCCTGCGCTTTTGCGGCCAGCTCCCAAACAAGCGAGTTGACAAATGGAGCTCAGGGGCACTGCAATTCACAAACCTGCAGAGTTATAAAGGATAACTCTCTTCCACAAATGTATTGAGGGAAGGCAACGAAGAGGATTTGAAAGCAAGGCAGAATTGCAAGAAACAGATTTCAGGAGGTAGATTCGACTCGCCTTTAAAGCCCATGAAAAGCGGCAAAACGTCGACAATGATGCCCTTGGCCAAAAAGGGCGTATGCGTTTTTTCCTGAATATATTCAGGAAAAAACGCATACGCCCTTTTTGGCCAACCAAGCAAGCCGGAAAGGCAAATCGGCACTACAAAGAAGTCTCGCTTGCCATCGGTCAAAAGGGCCATGCTGAAAAAAGTGTAAAAACCAGAAATGCAGGCCAGGCCATGGAGACATGGGAGCCTTGCTACGCTGATGGGCGGGATGTAAATTGCCAACAGCCACTCTGGAGAAGTGTACGGTGTGTCCTGAAACATGTAATAAACACAGCTTAGAGAGCATAGGGCACTTCCACTCATGGGCGTATACATTGGGAAAACTGAAAAGCCACAAGACACAGGCACCCCAAAGTGTAGGGCTGCTCTGTTTACAAGAACCTCCACTTCGGTACACCTTAAATAGCCCAGGAAGAAGTTGTGGTACTTATGCACAATGGAATATCCCTCAGCCATGAAATCAATGTCATAAGGCTAGTAGCAGCATGATGAGTGGATTTAGGTACGATGACTCTAAGTGAAATAAGTCACACAGAAAAAGACACTTATCCTAAGATATCACGTACAGAGGGAATGTCAAAATCGCTACCCTTGAACTGAATTACAAAACAGAACAGAGTCACACGTTTAGAAAACACACGATGGCTGCTTAAAGGGAAAGGTCAGGTGGGGTGATGCATAAAACAAGGGTTTGAAATTAGCTCAGATACCGTTCCATAAGCCAAATATGTAATAGACAAGCCCTACTCCCTGCTCAGTGAACTGGACGCAACACCCCCTATTCACCGCACAAGAATATATCTGACTAGTAAGAATCTGAAAACCTATGTATTGATATCTCTCTGGAAGTGAATCAAGAGGGTGTAAAGCGGCATCAACACAGCAGTGAAAAGCAGCTAAACCCCATTATAAAAATAAATTACTTAAAAAAAAAAACCCCTAAAACAAAGACAGTGACAGAGAGAGAAATTCTTACAAAATCCGTTCAGGGGCTCTGATGCAACCTGGATTGACCATATCTAGACCCACAGCTGGATGAGACATTAGGCTGGACACTCTTGGGGCTGAGAGGATTGGTGAGGTTGGGTGAGCAAACGCAGACCCTTTAAAGTAATACTGCGTGGTACCCATCCCATGGGTCCCAAATCTCCAGGTTCAAGGGCATCTTCCTACATCGAAAACATGCATGGGAAACCCAGAAGATGGTACACCGTGTGATCGGGAAAGGTTTCTAAAACGCACCTCACTTCTCCTCTCCTTGTGCTCGGGTTCGCCATTCCAGCCGCTTTACTAACAATCTCCCTACTTGGAGAATCAGCACCGTTAACCTCCTGTTTCGTACAGGTTGCAATTTGTCCTGAGGATGAACGGGAAGAGGGGGAACCAATGAGAGACGAGCTCTAGGTGTTGGGACAGGCACAGGTCACTCTATTTTCCCATCAGGAAGAAGAATGAACCACAGGCTCAGCCTGCCCCCTCGGAAGCAGAATAGGACCTGAAGCAATCCTGCGCTTTTGCGGCCAGCTCCCAAACAAGCGAGTTGACAAATGGAGCTCAGGGGCACTGCAATTCACAAACCTGCAGAGTTATAAAGGATAACTCTCGTCCACAAATATATTGAGGGAAGGCAACGAAGAGGATTTGAAAGCAAGGCACAATTGCAGGAAACAGATTTCAGGAGGTAGATTCGACTCGCCTTTAAAGCCCATGAAAAGCGGCAAAACGTCGACAATGATGCCCTTGGCCAAAAAGGGCGTATGCGTTTTTTCCTGAATATATTCAGGAAAAAACGCATACGCCCTTTTTGGCCAACCAAGCAAGCCGGAAAGGCAAATCGGCACTACAAAGAAGTCTCGCTTGCCATCGGTCAAAAGGGCCATGCTGAAAAAAGTGTAAAAACCAGAAATGCAGGCCAGGCCATGGAGACATGGGAGCCTTGCTACGCTCATGGGCGGGATGTAAATTGCCAACAGCCACTCTGGAGAAGTGTACGGTGTGTCCTGAAACATGTAATAAACACAGCTTAGAGAGCATAGGGCACTTCCACTCATGGGCGTATACATTGGGAAAACTGAAAATCCACAAGACACAGGCACCCCAAAGTGTAGGGCTGCTCTGTTTACAAGAACCTACACTTTGGTACACCTTAAATAGCTCAGGAAGAAGTTGTGGTACTTATGCACAATGGAATATCCCTCAGCCATGAAATCAATGTCATAAGGCTAGTAGCAGCATGATGAGTGGATTTAGGTACGATGACTCTAAGTGAAATAAGTCACACAGAAAAAGACACTTATCCTAAGATATCACGTACAGAGGGAATGTCAAAATCGCTACCCTTGAACTGAATTACAAAACAGAACAGAGTCACACGTTTAGAAAACACACGATGGCTGCTTAACGGGAAAGGTCAGGTGGGGTGATGCATAAAACAAGGGTTTGAAATTAGCTCAGATACCGTTCCATAAGCCAAATATGTAATAGACAAGACCTACTCCCTGCTCAGTGAACTGGACGCAACACCCCCTATTCACCGCACAAGAATATATCTGACTAGTAAGAATCTGAAAACCTATGTATTGATATCTCTCTGGAAGTGAATCAAGAGGGTGTAAAGCGGCATAAACACAGCAGTGAAAAGCAGCTAAACCCCATTATAAAAATAAATTACTTAAAAAAAAAAACCCTAAAACAAAGACAGTGACAGAGAGAGAAATTCTTACAAAATCCGTTCAGGGGCTCTGATGCAACCTGGATTGACCATATCTAGACTCACAGCTGGATGAGACCTTAGGCTGGACACTCTTGGGGCTGAGAGGATTGCTGAGGTTGGGTGAGCAAACGCAGACCCTTTAAAGTAATACTGCGTGGTACCCATCCCATGGGTCCCAAATCTCCAGGTTCAAGGGCATCTTCCTACATCGAAAACATGCATGGGAAACCCAGAAGATGGTACACCGTGTGATCGGGAAAGGTTTCTAAAACGCACCTCACTTCTCCTCTCGTTGTGCTCAGGTTCGCCATTCCAGCCGCTTTACTAACAATCTCCCTACTTGGAGAATCAGCACCGTTAACCTCCTGTTTCGTACAGGTTGCAATTTGTCCTGAGGATGAACGGGAAGAGGGGGAAGCAGTGAGAGACGAGCTCTCGGTGTTGGGACAGGCACAGGTCACTCTATTTTCCCATCAGGAAGAAGAATGAACCACAGGCTCAGCCTGCCCCTCCGGAACCAGAATAGGGCCTGAAGCAATCCTGCGCTTTTGCGGCCAGCTCCCAAACAAGCGAGTTGACAAATGGAGCTCAGGGGCACTGCAATTCACAAACCTGCAGAGTTATAAAGGATAACTCTCGTCCACAAATATATTGAGGTAAGGCAACGAAGAGGATTTGAAAGCAAGGCAGAATTGCAGGAAACAGATTTCAGGAGGTAGATTCGACTCGCCTTTAAAGCCCATGAAAAGCGGCAAAACGTCGACAATGATGCCCTTGGCCAAAAAGGGCGTATGCGTTTTTTCCTGAATATATTCAGGAAAAAACGCATACGCCCTTTTTGGCCAACCAAGCAAGCCGGAAAGGCAAATCGGCACTACAAAGAAGTCTCGCTTGCCATCGGTCAAAAGGGCCATGCTGAAAAAAGTGTAAAAACCAGAAATGCAGGCCAGGCCATGGAGACATGGGAGCCTTGCTACGCTGATGGGCGGGATGTAAATTGCCAACAGCCACTCTGGAGAAGTGTACGGTGTGTCCTGAAACATGTAATAAACACAGCTTACAGAGCATAGGGCACTTCCACTCATGGGCGTATACATTGCGAAAACTGAAAATCCACAAGACACAGGCACCCCAAAGTGTAGGGCTGCTCTGTTTACAAGAACCTCCACTTCGGTACACCTTAAATAGCCCAGGAAGAAGTTGTGGTACTTATGCACAATGGAATATCCCTCAGCCATGAAATCAATGTCATAAGGCTAGTAGCAGCATGATGAGTGGATTTAGGTACGATGACTCTAAGTGAAATAAGTCACACAGAAAAAGACACTTATCCTAAGATATCACGTACAGAGGGAATGTCAAAATCGCTACCCTTGAACTGAATTACAAAACAGAACAGAGTCACACGTTTAGAAAACACACGATGGCTGCTTAACGGGAAAGGTCAGGTGGGGTGATGCATAAAACAAGGGTTTGAAATTAGCTCAGATACCGTTCCATAAGACAAATATGTAATAGACAAGACCTACTCCCTGCTCAGTGAACTGGACGCAACACCCCCTATTCACCGCACAAGAATATATCTGACTAGTAAGAATCTGAAAACCTATGTATTGATATCTCTCTGGAAGTGAATCAAGAGGGTGTAAAGCGGCATAAGCACAGCAGTGAAAAGCAGCTAAACCCCATTACAAAAATAAATTACTTTAAAAAAAAAACCCTAAAACAAAGACAGTGACAGAGAGAGAAATTCTTACAAAATCCGTTCAGGGGCTCTGATGCAACCTGGATTGACCATATCTAGACCCACAGCTGGATGAGACATTAGGCTGGACACTCTTGGGGCTGAGAGGATTGGTGAGGTTGGGTGAGCAAACGCAGACCCTTTAAAGTAATACTGCGTGGTACCCATCCCATGGGTCCCAAATCTCCAGGTTCAAGGGCATCTTCCTACATCGAAAACATGCATGGGAAACCCAGAAGATGGTACACCGTGTGATCGGGAAAGGTTTCTAAAACGCACCTCACTTCTCCTCTCCTTGTGCTCGGGTTCGCCATTCCAGCCGCTTTACTAACAATCTCCCTACTTGGAGAATCAGCACCGTTAACCTCCTGTTTCGTACAGGTTGCAATTTGTCCTGAGGATGAACGGGAAGAGGGGGAAGCAGTGAGAGACGAGCTCTCGGCGTTGGGACAGGCACAGGTCACTCTATTTTCCCATCAGGAAGAAGAATGAACCACAGGCTCAGCCTGCCCCCCCCCCGGAACCAGAATAGGGCCTGAAGCAATCCTGCGCTTTTGCGGCCAGCTCCCAAACAAGCGAGTTGACAAATGGAGCTCAGGGGCACTGCAATTCACAAACCTGCAGAGTTATAAAGGATAACTCTCGTCCACAAATATATTGAGGCAAGGCAACGAAGAGGATTTGAAAGCAAGGCAGAATTGCAGGAAACAGATTTCAGGAGGTAGATTCGACTCGCCTTTAAAGCCCATGAAAAGCGGCAAAACGTCGACAATGATGCCCTTGGCCAAAAAGGGCGTATGCGTTTTTTCCTGAATATATTCAGGAAAAAACGCATACGCCCTTTTTGGCCAACCAAGCAAGCCGGAAAGGCAAATCGGCACTACAAAGAAGTCTCGCTTGCCATCGGTCAAAAGGGCCATGCTGAAAAAAGTGTAAAAACCAGAAATGCAGGCCAGGCCATGGAGACATGGGAGCCTTGCTACGCTGATGGGCGGGATGTAAATTGCCAACAGCCACTCTGGAGAAGTGTACGGTGTGTCCTGAAACATGTAATAAACACAGCTTAGAGAGCATAGGGCACTTCCACTCATGGGCGTATACATTGGGAAAACTGAAAATCCACAAGACACAGGCACCCCAAAGTGTAGGGCTGCTCTGTTTACAAGAACCTCCACTTCGGTACACCTTAAATAGCCCAGGAAGAAGTTGTGGTACTTATGCACAATGGAATATCCCTCAGCCATGAAATCAATGTCATAAGGCTAGTAGCAGCATGATAGGTGGATTTAGGTACGATGACTCTAAGTGAAATAAGTCACACAGAAAAAGACACTTATCCTAAGATATCACGTACAGAGGGAATGTCAAAATCGCTACCCTTGAACTGAATTACAAAACAGAACAGAGTCACACGTTTAGAAAACACACGATGGCTGCTTAACGGGAAAGGTCAGGTGGGGTGATGCATAAAACAAGGGTTTGAAATTAGCTCAGATACCGTTCCATAAGCCAAATATGTAATAGAAAAGACCTACTCCCTGCTCAGTGAACTGGACGCAACACCCCCTATTCACCGCACAAGAATATATCTGACTAGTAAGAATCTGAAAACCTATGTATTGATATCTCTCTGGAAGTGAATCAAGAGGGTGTAAAGCGGCATCAACACAGCAGGGAAAAGCAGCCAAGCCCCATTCTAAACATAAATTACTTATTAAAAAAACCCCTAAAACAAAGACAGTGACAGAGAGAGAAATTCTTACAAAATCCGTTCAGGGGCTCTGATGCAACCTGGATTGACCATATCTAGACCCACAGCTGGATGAGACATTAGGCTGGACACTCTTGGGGCTGAGAGGATTGGTGAGGTTGGGTGAGCAAACGCAGACCCTTTAAAGTAATACTGCGTGCTACCCATCCCATGGGTCCCAAATCTCCAGGTTCAAGGGCATCTTCCTACATCGAAAACATGCATGGGAAACCCAGAAGATGGTACACCGTGTGATCGGGAAAGGTTTCTAAAACGCACCTCACTTCTCCTCTCCTTGTGCTCGGGTTCGCCATTCCAGCCGCTTTACTAACAATCTCCCTACTTGGAGAATCAGCACCGTTAACCTCCTGTTTCGTACAGGTTGCAATTTGTCCTGAGGATAAACGGGAAGAGGGGGAACCAATGAGAGACGAGCTCTCGGTGTTGGGACAGGCACAGATCACTCTATTTTCCCATCAGGAAGAAGAATGAACCACAGGCTCAGCCTGCCCCTCCGGAACCAGAATAGGGCCTGAAGCAATCCTGCGCTTTTGCGGCCAGCTCCCGAACAAGCGAGTTGACAAATGGAGCTCAGGGGCACTGCAATTCACAAACCTGCAGAGTTATAAAGGATAACTCTCGTCCACAAATATATTGAGGTAAGGCAACGAAGAGGATTTGAAAGCAAGGCAGAATTGCAGGAAACAGATTTCAGGAGGTAGATTCGACTCGCCTTTAAAGCCCATGAAAAGCGGCAAAACGTCGACAATGATGCCCTTGGCCAAAAAGGGCGTATGCGTTTTTTCCTGAATATATTCAGGAAAAAACGCATACGCCCTTTTTGGCCAACCAAGCAAGCCGGAAAGGCAAATCGGCACTACAAAGAAGTCTCGCTTGCCATCGGTCAAAAGGGCCATGCTGAAAAAAGTGTAAAAACCAGAAATGCAGGCCAGGCCATGGAGACATGGGAGCCTTGCTACGCTGATGGGCGGGATGTAAATTGCCAACAGCCACTCTGGAGAAGTGTACGGTGTGTCCTGAAACATGTAATAAACACAGCTTAGAGAGCATAGGGCACTTCCACTCATGGGCGTATACATTGCGAAAACTGAAAATCCACAAGACACAGGCACCCCAAAGTGTAGGGCTGCTCTGTTTACAAGAACCTCCACTTCGGTACACCTTAAATAGCCCAGGAAGAAGTTGTGGTACTTATGCACAATGGAATATCCCTCAGCCATGAAATCAATGTCATAAGGCTAGTAGCAGCATGATGAGTGGATTTAGGTACGATGACTCTAAGTGAAATAAGTCACACAGAAAAAGACACTTATCCTAAGATATCACGTACAGAGGGAATGTCAAAATCGCTACCCTTGAACTGAATTACAAAACAGAACAGAGTCACACGTTTAGAAAACACACTATGGCTGCTTAAAGGGAAAGGTCAGGTGGGGTGATGCATAAAACAAGGGTTTGAAATTAGCTCAGATACCGTTCCATAAGCCAAATATGTAATAGACAAGACCTACTCCCTGCTCAGTGAACTGGACGCAACACCCCCTATTCACCGCACAAGAATATATCTGACTAGTAAGAATCTGAAAACCTATGTATTGATATCTCTCTGGAAGTGAATCAAGAGGGTGTAAAGCGGCATCAACACAGCAGTGAAAAGCAGCTAAACCCCATTATAAAAATAAATTACTTAAAAAAAAACCCCTAAAACAAAGACAGTGACAGAGAGAGAAATTCTTACAAAATCCGTTCAGGGGCTCTGATGCAACCTGGATTGACCATATCTAGACCCACAGCTGGATGAGACATTAGGCTGGACACTCTTGGGGCTGAGAGGATTGGTGAGGTTGGGTGAGCAAACGCAGACCCTTTAAAGTAATACTGCGTGGTACCCATCCCATGGGTCCCAAATCTCCACGTTCAAGGGCATCTTCCTACATCGAAAACATGCATGGGAAACCCAGAAGATGGTACACCGTGTGATCGGGAAAGGTTTCTAAAACGCACCTCACTTCTCCTCTCCTTGTGCTCGGGTTCGCCATTCCAGCCGCTTTACTAACAATCTCCCTACTTGGAGAATCAGCACCGTTAACCTCCTGTTTCGTACAGGTTGCAATTTGTCCTGAGGATGAACGGGAAGAGGGGGAACCAATGAGAGACGAGCTCTAGGTGTTGGGACAGGCACAGGTCACTCTATTTTCCCATCAGGAAGAAGAATGAACCACAGGCTCAGCCTGCCCCCTCGGAAGCAGAATAGGACCTGAAGCAATCCTGCGCTTTTGCGGCCAGCTCCCAAACAAGCGAGTTGACAAATGGAGCTCAGGGGCACTGCAATTCACAAACCTGCAGAGTTATAAAGGATAACTCTCGTCCACAAATATATTGAGGGAAGGCAACGAAGAGGATTTGAAAGCAAGGCACAATTGCAGGAAACAGATTTCAGGAGGTAGATTCGACTCGCCTTTAAAGCCCATGAAAAGCGGCAAAACGTCGACAATGATGCCCTTGGCCAAAAAGGGCGTATGCGTTTTTTCCTGAATATATTCAGGAAAAAACGCATACGCCCTTTTTGGCCAACCAAGCAAGCCGGAAAGGCAAATCGGCACTACAAAGAAGTCTCGCTTGCCATCGGTCAAAAGGGCCATGCTGAAAAAAGTGTAAAAACCAGAAATGCAGGCCAGGCCATGGAGACATGGGAGCCTTGCTACGCTGATGGGCGGGATGTAAATTGCCAACAGCCACTCTGGAGAAGTGTACGGTGTGTCCTGAAACATGTAATAAACACAGCTTAGAGAGCATAGGGCACTTCCACTCATGGGCGTATACATTGGGAAAACTGAAAATCCACAAGACACAGGCACCCCAAAGTGTAGGGCTGCTCTGTTTACAAGAACCTACACTTTGGTACACCTTAAATAGCTCAGGAAGAAGTTGTGGTACTTATGCACAATGGAATATCCCTCAGCCATGAAATCAATGTCATAAGGCTAGTAGCAGCATGATGAGTGGATTTAGGTACGATGACTCTAAGTGAAATAAGTCACACAGAAAAAGACACTTATCCTAAGGTATCACGTACAGAGGGAATGTCAAAATCGCTACCCTTGAACTGAATTACAAAACAGAACAGAGTCACACGTTTAGAAAACACACGATGGCTGCTTAAAGGGAAAGGTCAGGTGGGGTGATGCATAAAACAAGGGTTTGAAATTAGCTCAGATACCGTTCCATAAGCCAAATATGTAATAGACAAGCCCTACTCCCTGCTCAGTGAACTGGACGCAACACCCCCTATTCACCGCACAAGAATATATCTGACTAGTAAGAATCTGAAAACCTATGTATTGATATCTCTCTGGAAGTGAATCAAGAGGGTGTAAAGCGGCATAAACACAGCAGTGAAAAGCAGCTAAACCCCATTATAAAAATAAATTACTTAAAAAAAGAAAACCCTAAAACAAAGACAGTGACAGAGAGAGAAATTCTTACAAAATCCGTTCAGGGGCTCTGATGCAACCTGGATTGACCATATCTAGACTCACAGCTGGATGAGACCTTAGGCTGGACACTCTTGGGGCTGAGAGGATTGGTGAGGTTGGGTGAGCAAACGCAGACCCTTTAAAGTAATACTGCGTGGTACCCATCCCATGGGTCCCAAATCTCCACGTTCAAGGGCATCTTCCTACATCGAAAACATGCATGGGAAACCCAGAAGATGGTACACCGTGTGATCGGGAAAGGTTTCTAAAACGCACCTCACTTCTCCTCTCGTTGTGCTCAGGTTCGCCATTCCAGCCGCTTTACTAACAATCTCCCTACTTGGAGAATCAGCACCGTTAACCTCCTGTTTCGTACAGGTTGCAATTTGTCCTGAGGATGAACGGGAAGAGGGGGAAGCAGTGAGAGACGAGCTCTCGGCGTTGGGACAGGCACAGGTCACTCTATTTTCCCATCAGGTAGAAGAATGAACCACAGGCTCAGCCTGCCCCTCCGGAACCAGAATAGGGCCTGAAGCAATCCTGCGCTTTTGCGGCCAGCTCCCAAACAAGCGAGTTGACAAATGGAGCTCAGGGGCACTGCAATTCACAAACCTGCAGAGTTATAAAGGATAACTCTCGTCCACAAATATATTGAGGCAAGGCAACGAAGAGGATTTGAAAGCAAGGCAGAATTGCAGGAAACAGATTTCAGGAGGTAGATTCGACTCGCCTTTAAAGCCCATGAAAAGCGGCAAAACGTCGACAATGATGCCCTTGGCCAAAAAGGGCGTATGCGTTTTTTCCTGAATATATTCAGGAAAAAACGCATACGCCCTTTTTGGCCAACCAAGCAAGCCGGAAAGGCAAATCGGCACTACAAAGAAGTCTCGCTTGCCATCGGTCAAAAGGGCCATGCTGAAAAAAGTGTAAAAACCAGAAATGCAGGCCAGGCCATGGAGACATGGGAGCCTTGCTACGCTGATGGGCGGGATGTAAATTGCCAACAGCCACTCTGGAGAAGTGTACGGTGTGTCCTGAAACATGTAATAAACACAGCTTAGAGAGCATAGGGCACTTCCACTCATGGGCGTATACATTGGGAAAACTGAAAATCCACAAGACACAGGCACCCCAAAGTGTAGGGCTGCTCTGTTTACAAGAACCTCCACTTCGGTACACCTTAAATAGCCCAGGAAGAAGTTGTGGTACTTATGCACAATGGAATATCCCTCAGCCATGAAATCAATGTCATAAGGCTAGTAGCAGCATGATGAGTGGATTTAGGTACGATGACTCTAAGTGAAATAAGTCACACAGAAAAAGACACTTATCCTAAGATATCACGTACAGAGGGAATGTCAAAATCGCTACCCTTGAACTGAATTACAAAACAGAACAGAGTCACACGTTTAGAAAACACACGATGGCTGCTTAACGGGAAAGGTCAGGTGGGGTGATGCATAAAACAAGGGTTTGAAATTAGCTCAGATACCGTTCCATAAGCCAAATATGTAATAGACAAGACCTACTCCCTGCTCAGTGAACTGGACGCAACACCCCCTATTCACCGCACAAGAATATATCTGACTAGTAAGAATCTGAAAACCTATGTATTGATATCTCTCTGGAAGTGAATCAAGAGGGTGTAAAGCGGCATCAACACAGCAGGGAAAAGCAGCCAAGCCCCATTCTAAACATAAATTACTTATTAAAAAAACCCCTAAAACAAAGACAGTGACAGAGAGAGAAATTCTTACAAAATCCGTTCAGGGGCTCTGATGCAACCTGGATTGACCATATCTAGACCCACAGCTGGATGAGACATTAGGCTGGACACTCTTGGGGCTGAGAGGATTGGTGAGGTTCGGTGAGCAAACGCAGACCCTTTAAAGTAATACTGCGTGCTACCCATCCCATGGGTCCCAAATCTCCAGGTTCAAGGGCATCTTCCTACATCGAAAACATGCATGGGAAACCCAGAAGATGGTACACCGTGTGATCGGGAAAGGTTTCTAAAACGCACCTCACTTCTCCTCTCCTTGTGCTCGGGTTCGCCATTCCAGCCGCTTTACTAACAATCTCCCTACTTGGAGAATCAGCACCGTTAACCTCCTGTTTCGTACAGGTTGCAATTTGTCCTGAGGATAAACGGGAAGAGGGGGAACCAATGAGAGACGAGCTCTCGGTGTTGGGACAGGCACAGATCACTCTATTTTCCCATCAGGAAGAAGAATGAACCACAGGCTCAGCCTGCCCCTCCGGAACCAGAATAGGGCCTGAAGCAATCCTGCGCTTTTGCGGCCAGCTCCCGAACAAGCGAGTTGACAAATGGAGCTCAGGGGCACTGCAATTCACAAACCTGCAGAGTTATAAAGGATAACTCTCTTCCACAAATGTATTGAGGGAAGGCAACGAAGAGGATTTGAAAGCAAGGCAGAATTGCAAGAAACAGATTTCAGGAGGTAGATTCGACTCGCCTTTAAAGCCCATGAAAAGCGGCAAAACGTCGACAATGATGCCCTTGGCCAAAAAGGGCGTATGCGTTTTTTCCTGAATATATTCAGGAAAAAACGCATACGCCCTTTTTGGCCAACCAAGCAAGCCGGAAAGGCAAATCGGCACTACAAAGAAGTCTCGCTTGCCATCGGTCAAAAGGGCCATGCTGAAAAAAGTGTAAAAACCAGAAATGCAGGCCAGGCCATGGAGACATGGGAGCCTTGCTACGCTGATGGGCGGGATGTAAATTGCCAACAGCCACTCTGGAGAAGTGTACGGTGTGTCCTGAAACATGTAATAAACACAGCTTAGAGAGCATAGGGCACTTCCACTCATGGGCGTATACATTGGGAAAACTGAAAATCCACAAGACACAGGCACCCCAAAGTGTAGGGCTGCTCTGTTTACAAGAACCTCCACTTCGGTACACCTTAAATAGCCCAGGAAGAAGTTGTGGTACTTATGCACAATGGAATATCCCTCAGCCATGAAATCAATGTCATAAGGCTAGTAGCAGCATGATGAGTGGATTTAGGTACGATGACTCTAAGTGAAATAAGTCACACAGAAAAAGACACTTATCCTAAGATATCACGTACAGAGGGAATGTCAAAATCGCTACCCTTGAACTGAATTACAAAACAGAACAGAGTCACACGTTTAGAAAACACACGATGGCTGCTTAACGGGAAAGGTCAGGTGGGGTGATGCATAAAACAAGGGTTTGAAATTAGCTCAGATACCGTTCCATAAGACAAATATGTAATAGACAAGACCTACTCCCTGCTCAGTGAACTGGACGCAACACCCCCTATTCACCGCACAAGAATATATCTGACTAGTAAGAATCTGAAAACCTATGTATTGATATCTCTCTGGAAGTGAATCAAGAGGGTGTAAAGCGGCATAAGCACAGCAGTGAAAAGCAGCTAAACCCCATTACAAAAATAAATTACTTTAAAAAAAAACCCTAAAACAAAGACAGTGACAGAGAGAGAAATTCTTACAAAATCCGTTCAGGGGCTCTGATGCAACCTGGATTGACCATATCTAGACCCACAGCTGGATGAGACATTAGGCTGGACACTCTTGGGGCTGAGAGGATTGGTGAGGTTGGGTGAGCAAACGCAGACCCTTTAAAGTAATACTGCGTGCTACCCATCCCATGGGTCCCAAATCTGCAGGTTCAAGGGCATCTTCCTACATCGAAAACATGCATGGGAAACCCAGAAGATGGTACACCGTGTGATCGGGAAAGGTTTCTAAAACGCACCTCACTTCTCCTCTCCTTGTGCTCGGGTTCGCCATTCCAGCCGCTTTACTAACAATCTCCCTACTTGGAGAATCAGCACCGTTAACCTCCTGTTTCGTACAGGTTGCAATTTGTCCTGAGGATAAACGGGAAGAGGGGGAACCAATGAGAGACGAGCTCTCGGTGTTGGGACAGGCACAGATCACTCTATTTTCCCATCAGGAAGAAGAATGAACCACAGGCTCAGCCTGCCCCTCCGGAACCAGAATAGGGCCTGAAGCAATCCTGCGCTTTTGCGGCCAGCTCCCAAACAAGCGAGTTGACAAATGGAGCTCAGGGGCACTGCAATTCACAAACCTGCAGAGTTATAAAGGATAACTCTCTTCCACAAATGTATTGAGGGAAGGCAACGAAGAGGATTTGAAAGCAAGGCAGAATTGCAAGAAACAGATTTCAGGAGGTAGATTCGACTCGCCTTTAAAGCCCATGAAAAGCGGCAAAACGTCGACAATGATGCCCTTGGCCAAAAAGGGCGTATGCGTTTTTTCCTGAATATATTCAGGAAAAAACGCATACGCCCTTTTTGGCCAACCAAGCAAGCCGGAAAGGCAAATCGGCACTACAAAGAAGTCTCGCTTGCCATCGGTCAAAAGGGCCATGCTGAAAAAAGTGTAAAAACCAGAAATGCAGGCCAGGCCATGGAGACATGGGAGCCTTGCTACGCTGATGGGCGGGATGTAAATTGCCAACAGCCACTCTGGAGAAGTGTACGGTGTGTCCTGAAACATGTAATAAACACAGCTTAGAGAGCATAGGGCACTTCCACTCATGGGCGTATACATTGGGAAAACTGAAAAGCCACAAGACACAGGCACCCCAAAGTGTAGGGCTGCTCTGTTTACAAGAACCTCCACTTCGGTACACCTTAAATAGCCCAGGAAGAAGTTGTGGTACTTATGCACAATGGAATATCCCTCAGCCATGAAATCAATGTCATAAGGCTAGTAGCAGCATGATGAGTGGATTTAGGTACGATGACTCTAAGTGAAATAAGTCACACAGAAAAAGACACTTATCCTAAGATATCACGTACAGAGGGAATGTCAAAATCGCTACCCTTGAACTGAATTACAAAACAGAACAGAGTCACACGTTTAGAAAACACACTATGGCTGCTTAAAGGGAAAGGTCAGGTGGGGTGATGCATAAAACAAGGGTTTGAAATTAGCTCAGATACCGTTCCATAAGCCAAATATGTAATAGACAAGACCAACTCCCTGCTCAGTGAACTGGACGCAACACCCCCTATTCACCGCACAAGAATATATCTGACTAGTAAGAATCTGAAAACCTATGTATTGATATCTCTCTGGAAGTGAATCAAGAGGGTGTAAAGCGGCATCAACACAGCAGTGAAAAGCAGCTAAACCCCATTATAAAAATAAATTACTTAAAAAAAAAACCCCTAAAACAAAGACAGTGACAGAGAGAGAAATTCTTACAAAATCCGTTCAGGGGCTCTGATGCAACCTGGATTGACCATATCTAGACCCACAGCTGGATGAGACATTAGGCTGGACACTCTTGGGGCTGAGAGGATTGGTGAGGTTGGGTGAGCAAACGCAGACCCTTTAAAGTAATACTGCGTGGTACCCATCCCATGGGTCCCAAATCTCCAGGTTCAAGGGCATCTTCCTACATCGAAAACATGCATGGGAAACCCAGAAGATGGTACACCGTGTGATCGGGAAAGGTTTCTAAAACGCACCTCACTTCTCCTCTCCTTGTGCTCGGGTTCGCCATTCCAGCCGCTTTACTAACAATCTCCCTACTTGGAGAATCAGCACCGTTAACCTCCTGTTTCGTACAGGTTGCAATTTGTCCTGAGGATGAACGGGAAGAGGGGGAACCAATGAGAGACGAGCTCTAGGTGTTGGGACAGGCACAGGTCACTCTATTTTCCCATCAGGAAGAAGAATGAACCACAGGCTCAGCCTGCCCCCTCGGAAGCAGAATAGGACCTGAAGCAATCCTGCGCTTTTGCGGCCAGCTCCCAAACAAGCGAGTTGACAAATGGAGCTCAGGGGCACTGCAATTCACAAACCTGCAGAGTTATAAAGGATAACTCTCGTCCACAAATATATTGAGGGAAGGCAACGAAGAGGATTTGAAAGCAAGGCACAATTGCAGGAAACAGATTTCAGGAGGTAGATTCGACTCGCCTTTAAAGCCCATGAAAAGCGGCAAAACGTCGACAATGATGCCCTTGGCCAAAAAGGGCGTATGCGTTTTTTCCTGAATATATTCAGGAAAAAACGCATACGCCCTTTTTGGCCAACCAAGCAAGCCGGAAAGGCAAATCGGCACTACAAAGAAGTCTCGCTTGCCATCGGTCAAAAGGGCCATGCTGAAAAAAGTGTAAAAACCAGAAATGCAGGCCAGGCCATGGAGACATGGGAGCCTTGCTACGCTGATGGGCGGGATGTAAATTGCCAACAGCCACTCTGGAGAAGTGTACGGTGTGTCCTGAAACATGTAATAAACACAGCTTAGAGAGCATAGGGCACTTCCACTCATGGGCGTATACATTGGGAAAACTGAAAATCCACAAGACACAGGCACCCCAAAGTGTAGGGCTGCTCTGTTTACAAGAACCTACACTTTGGTACACCTTAAATAGCTCAGGAAGAAGTTGTGGTACTTATGCACAATGGAATATCCCTCAGCCATGAAATCAATGTCATAAGGCTAGTAGCAGCATGATGAGTGGATTTAGGTACGATGACTCTAAGTGAAATAAGTCACACAGAAAAAGACACTTATCCTAAGATATCACGTACAGAGGGAATGTCAAAATCGCTACCCTTGAACTGAATTACAAAACAGAACAGAGTCACACGTTTAGAAAACACACGATGGCTGCTTAACGGGAAAGGTCAGGTGGGGTGATGCATAAAACAAGGGTTTGAAATTAGCTCAGATACCGTTCCATAAGCCAAATATGTAATAGACAAGACCTACTCCCTGCTCAGTGAACTGGACGCAACACCCCCTATTCACCGCACAAGAATATATCTGACTAGTAAGAATCTGAAAACCTATGTATTGATATCTCTCTGGAAGTGAATCAAGAGGGTGTAAAGCGGCATAAACACAGCAGTGAAAAGCAGCTAAACCCCATTATAAAAATAAATTACTTAAAAAAAAAAACCCTAAAACAAAGACAGTGACAGAGAGAGAAATTCTTACAAAATCCGTTCAGGGGCTCTGATGCAACCTGGATTGACCATATCTAGACTCACAGCTGGATGAGACCTTAGGCTGGACACTCTTGGGGCTGAGAGGATTGGTGAGGTTGGGTGAGCAAACGCAGACCCTTTAAAGTAATACTGCGTGCTACCCATCCCATGGGTCCCAAATCTCCACGTTCAAGGGCATCTTCCTACATCGAAAACATGCATGGGAAACCCAGAAGATGGTACACCGTGTGATCGGGAAAGGTTTCTAAAACGCACCTCACTTCTCCTCTCGTTGTGCTCAGGTTCGCCATTCCAGCCGCTTTACTAACAATCTCCCTACTTGGAGAATCAGCACCGTTAACCTCCTGTTTCGTACAGGTTGCAATTTGTCCTGAGGATGAACGGGAAGAGGGGGAAGCAGTGAGAGACGAGCTCTCGGTGTTGGGACAGGCACAGGTCACTCTATTTTCCCATCAGGAAGAAGAATGAACCACAGGCTCAGCCTGCCCCTCCGGAACCAGAATAGGGCCTGAAGCAATCCTGCGCTTTTGCGGCCAGCTCCCAAACAAGCGAGTTGACAAATGGAGCTCAGGGGCACTGCAATTCACAAACCTGCAGAGTTATAAAGGATAACTCTCGTCCACAAATATATTGAGGCAAGGCAACGAAGAGGATTTGAAAGCAAGGCAGAATTGCAGGAAACAGATTTCAGGAGGTAGATTCGACTCGCCTTTAAAGCCCATGAAAAGCGGCAAAACGTCGACAATGATGCCCTTGGCCAAAAAGGGCGTATGCGTTTTTTCCTGAATATATTCAGGAAAAAACGCATACGCCCTTTTTGGCCAACCAAGCAAGCCGGAAAGGCAAATCGGCACTACAAAGAAGTCTCGCTTGCCATCGGTCAAAAGGGCCATGCTGAAAAAAGTGTAAAAACCAGAAATGCAGGACAGGCCATGGAGACATGGGAGCCTTGCTACGCTCATGGGCAGGATGTAAATTGCCAACAGCCACTCTGGAGAAGTGTACGGTGTGTCCTGAAACATGTAATAAACACAGCTTACAGAGCATAGGGCACTTCCACTCATGGGCGTATACATTGCGAAAACTGAAAATCCACAAGACACAGGCACCCCAAAGTGTAGGGCTGCTCTGTTTACAAGAACCTCCACTTCGGTACACCTTAAATAGCCCAGGAAGAAGTTGTGGTACTTATGCACAATGGAATATCCCTCAGCCATGAAATCAATGTCATAAGGCTAGTAGCAGCATGATGAGTGGATTTAGGTACGATGACTCTAAGTGAAATAAGTCACACAGAAAAAGACACTTATCCTAAGATATCACGTACAGAGGGAATGTCAAAATCGCTACCCTTGAACTGAATTACAAAACAGAACAGAGTCACACGTTTAGAAAACACACGATGGCTGCTTAACGGGAAAGGTCAGGTGGGGTGATGCATAAAACAAGGGTTTGAAATTAGCTCAGATACCGTTCCATAAGACAAATATGTAATAGACAAGACCTACTCCCTGCTCAGTGAACTGGACGCAACACCCCCTATTCACCGCACAAGAATATATCTGACTAGTAAGAATCTGAAAACCTATGTATTGATATCTCTCTGGAAGTGAATCAAGAGGGTGTAAAGCGGCATAAGCACAGCAGTGAAAAGCAGCTAAACCCCATTACAAAAATAAATTACTTTAAAAAAAAACCCTAAAACAAAGACAGTGACAGAGAGAGAAATTCTTACAAAATCCGTTCAGGGGCTCTGATGCAACCTGGATTGACCATATCTAGACCCACAGCTGGATGAGACATTAGGCTGGACACTCTTGGGGCTGAGAGGATTGGTGAGGTTGGGTGAGCAAACGCAGACCCTTTAAAGTAATACTGCGTGGTACCCATCCCATGGGTCCCAAATCTCCAGGTTCAAGGGCATCTTCCTACATCGAAAACATGCATGGGAAACCCAGAAGATGGTACACCGTGTGATCGGGAAAGGTTTCTAAAACGCACCTCACTTCTCCTCTCCTTGTGCTCGGGTTCGCCATTCCAGCCGCTTTACTAACAATCTCCCTACTTGGAGAATCAGCACCGTTAACCTCCTGTTTCGTACAGGTTGCAATTTGTCCTGAGGATGAACGGGAAGAGGGGGAAGCAGTGAGAGACGAGCTCTCGGCGTTGGGACAGGCACAGATCACTCTATTTTCCCATCAGGAAGAAGAATGAACCACAGGCTCAGCCTGCCCCTCCGGAACCAGAATAGGGCCTGAAGCAATCCTGCGCTTTTGCGGCCAGCTCCCGAACAAGCGAGTTGACAAATGGAGCTCAGGGGCACTGCAATTCACAAACCTGCAGAGTTATAAAGGATAACTCTCTTCCACAAATGTATTGAGGGAAGGCAACGAAGAGGATTTGAAAGCAAGGCAGAATTGCAAGAAACAGATTTCAGGAGGTAGATTCGACTCGCCTTTAAAGCCCATGAAAAGCGGCAAAACGTCGACAATGATGCCCTTGGCCAAAAAGGGCGTATGCGTTTTTTCCTGAATATATTCAGGAAAAAACGCATACGCCCTTTTTGGCCAACCAAGCAAGCCGGAAAGGCAAATCGGCACTACAAAGAAGTCTCGCTTGCCATCGGTCAAAAGGGCCATGCTGAAAAAAGTGTAAAAACCAGAAATGCAGGCCAGGCCATGGAGACATGGGAGCCTTGCTACGCTGATGGGCGGGATGTAAATTGCCAACAGCCACTCTGGAGAAGTGTACGGTGTGTCCTGAAACATGTAATAAACACAGCTTAGAGAGCATAGGGCACTTCCACTCATGGGCGTATACATTGGGAAAACTGAAAATCCACAAGACACAGGCACCCCAAAGTGTAGGGCTGCTCTGTTTACAAGAACCTCCACTTCGGTACACCTTAAATAGCCCAGGAAGAAGTTGTGGTACTTATGCACAATGGAATATCCCTCAGCCATGAAATCAATGTCATAAGGCTAGTAGCAGCATGATGAGTGGATTTAGGTACGATGACTCTAAGTGAAATAAGTCACACAGAAAAAGACACTTATCCTAAGATATCACGTACAGAGGGAATGTCAAAATCGCTACCCTTGAACTGAATTACAAAACAGAACAGAGTCACACGTTTAGAAAACACACGATGGCTGCTTAACGGGAAAGGTCAGGTGGGGTGATGCATAAAACAAGGGTTTGAAATTAGCTCAGATACCGTTCCATAAGACAAATATGTAATAGACAAGACCTACTCCCTGCTCAGTGAACTGGACGCAACACCCCCTATTCACCGCACAAGAATATATCTGACTAGTAAGAATCTGAAAACCTATGTATTGATATCTCTCTGGAAGTGAATCAAGAGGGTGTAAAGCGGCATAAGCACAGCAGTGAAAAGCAGCTAAACCCCATTACAAAAATAAATTACTTTAAAAAAAAACCCTAAAACAAAGACAGTGACAGAGAGAGAAATTCTTACAAAATCCGTTCAGGGGCTCTGATGCAACCTGGATTGACCATATCTAGACCCACAGCTGGATGAGACATTAGGCTGGACACTCTTGGGGCTGAGAGGATTGGTGAGGTTGGGTGAGCAAACGCAGACCCTTTAAAGTAATACTGCGTGCTACCCATCCCATGGGTCCCAAATCTGCAGGTTCAAGGGCATCTTCCTACATCGAAAACATGCATGGGAAACCCAGAAGATGGTACACCGTGTGATCGGGAAAGGTTTCTAAAACGCACCTCACTTCTCCTCTCCTTGTGCTCGGGTTCGCCATTCCAGCCGCTTTACTAACAATCTCCCTACTTGGAGAATCAGCACCGTTAACCTCCTGTTTCGTACAGGTTGCAATTTGTCCTGAGGATAAACGGGAAGAGGGGGAACCAATGAGAGACGAGCTCTCGGTGTTGGGACAGGCACAGATCACTCTATTTTCCCATCAGGAAGAAGAATGAACCACAGGCTCAGCCTGCCCCTCCGGAACCAGAATAGGGCCTGAAGCAATCCTGCGCTTTTGCGGCCAGCTCCCAAACAAGCGAGTTGACAAATGGAGCTCAGGGGCACTGCAATTCACAAACCTGCAGAGTTATAAAGGATAACTCTCTTCCACAAATGTATTGAGGGAAGGCAACGAAGAGGATTTGAAAGCAAGGCAGAATTGCAAGAAACAGATTTCAGGAGGTAGATTCGACTCGCCTTTAAAGCCCATGAAAAGCGGCAAAACGTCGACAATGATGCCCTTGGCCAAAAAGGGCGTATGCGTTTTTTCCTGAATATATTCAGGAAAAAACGCATACGCCCTTTTTGGCCAACCAAGCAAGCCGGAAAGGCAAATCGGCACTACAAAGAAGTCTCGCTTGCCATCGGTCAAAAGGGCCATGCTGAAAAAAGTGTAAAAACCAGAAATGCAGGCCAGGCCATGGAGACATGGGAGCCTTGCTACGCTGATGGGCGGGATGTAAATTGCCAACAGCCACTCTGGAGAAGTGTACGGTGTGTCCTGAAACATGTAATAAACACAGCTTAGAGAGCATAGGGCACTTCCACTCATGGGCGTATACATTGGGAAAACTGAAAAGCCACAAGACACAGGCACCCCAAAGTGTAGGGCTGCTCTGTTTACAAGAACCTCCACTTCGGTACACCTTAAATAGCCCAGGAAGAAGTTGTGGTACTTATGCACAATGGAATATCCCTCAGCCATGAAATCAATGTCATAAGGCTAGTAGCAGCATGATGAGTGGATTTAGGTACGATGACTCTAAGTGAAATAAGTCACACAGAAAAAGACACTTATCCTAAGATATCACGTACAGAGGGAATGTCAAAATCGCTACCCTTGAACTGAATTACAAAACAGAACAGAGTCACACGTTTAGAAAACACACGATGGCTGCTTAAAGGGAAAGGTCAGGTGGGGTGATGCATAAAACAAGGGTTTGAAATTAGCTCAGATACCGTTCCATAAGCCAAATATGTAATAGACAAGCCCTACTCCCTGCTCAGTGAACTGGACGCAACACCCCCTATTCACCGCACAAGAATATATCTGACTAGTAAGAATCTGAAAACCTATGTATTGATATCTCTCTGGAAGTGAATCAAGAGGGTGTAAAGCGGCATCAACACAGCAGTGAAAAGCAGCTAAACCCCATTATAAAAATAAATTACTTAAAAAAAAAAACCCCTAAAACAAAGACAGTGACAGAGAGAGAAATTCTTACAAAATCCGTTCAGGGGCTCTGATGCAACCTGGATTGACCATATCTAGACCCACAGCTGGATGAGACATTAGGCTGGACACTCTTGGGGCTGAGAGGATTGGTGAGGTTGGGTGAGCAAACGCAGACCCTTTAAAGTAATACTGCGTGGTACCCATCCCATGGGTCCCAAATCTCCAGGTTCAAGGGCATCTTCCTACATCGAAAACATGCATGGGAAACCCAGAAGATGGTACACCGTGTGATCGGGAAAGGTTTCTAAAACGCACCTCACTTCTCCTCTCCTTGTGCTCGGGTTCGCCATTCCAGCCGCTTTACTAACAATCTCCCTACTTGGAGAATCAGCACCGTTAACCTCCTGTTTCGTACAGGTTGCAATTTGTCCTGAGGATGAACGGGAAGAGGGGGAACCAATGAGAGACGAGCTCTAGGTGTTGGGACAGGCACAGGTCACTCTATTTTCCCATCAGGAAGAAGAATGAACCACAGGCTCAGCCTGCCCCCTCGGAAGCAGAATAGGACCTGAAGCAATCCTGCGCTTTTGCGGCCAGCTCCCAAACAAGCGAGTTGACAAATGGAGCTCAGGGGCACTGCAATTCACAAACCTGCAGAGTTATAAAGGATAACTCTCGTCCACAAATATATTGAGGGAAGGCAACGAAGAGGATTTGAAAGCAAGGCACAATTGCAGGAAACAGATTTCAGGAGGTAGATTCGACTCGCCTTTAAAGCCCATGAAAAGCGGCAAAACGTCGACAATGATGCCCTTGGCCAAAAAGGGCGTATGCGTTTTTTCCTGAATATATTCAGGAAAAAACGCATACGCCCTTTTTGGCCAACCAAGCAAGCCGGAAAGGCAAATCGGCACTACAAAGAAGTCTCGCTTGCCATCGGTCAAAAGGGCCATGCTGAAAAAAGTGTAAAAACCAGAAATGCAGGCCAGGCCATGGAGACATGGGAGCCTTGCTACGCTCATGGGCGGGATGTAAATTGCCAACAGCCACTCTGGAGAAGTGTACGGTGTGTCCTGAAACATGTAATAAACACAGCTTAGAGAGCATAGGGCACTTCCACTCATGGGCGTATACATTGGGAAAACTGAAAATCCACAAGACACAGGCACCCCAAAGTGTAGGGCTGCTCTGTTTACAAGAACCTACACTTTGGTACACCTTAAATAGCTCAGGAAGAAGTTGTGGTACTTATGCACAATGGAATATCCCTCAGCCATGAAATCAATGTCATAAGGCTAGTAGCAGCATGATGAGTGGATTTAGGTACGATGACTCTAAGTGAAATAAGTCACACAGAAAAAGACACTTATCCTAAGATATCACGTACAGAGGGAATGTCAAAATCGCTACCCTTGAACTGAATTACAAAACAGAACAGAGTCACACGTTTAGAAAACACACGATGGCTGCTTAACGGGAAAGGTCAGGTGGGGTGATGCATAAAACAAGGGTTTGAAATTAGCTCAGATACCGTTCCATAAGCCAAATATGTAATAGACAAGACCTACTCCCTGCTCAGTGAACTGGACGCAACACCCCCTATTCACCGCACAAGAATATATCTGACTAGTAAGAATCTGAAAACCTATGTATTGATATCTCTCTGGAAGTGAATCAAGAGGGTGTAAAGCGGCATAAACACAGCAGTGAAAAGCAGCTAAACCCCATTATAAAAATAAATTACTTAAAAAAAAAAACCCTAAAACAAAGACAGTGACAGAGAGAGAAATTCTTACAAAATCCGTTCAGGGGCTCTGATGCAACCTGGATTGACCATATCTAGACTCACAGCTGGATGAGACCTTAGGCTGGACACTCTTGGGGCTGAGAGGATTGCTGAGGTTGGGTGAGCAAACGCAGACCCTTTAAAGTAATACTGCGTGGTACCCATCCCATGGGTCCCAAATCTCCAGGTTCAAGGGCATCTTCCTACATCGAAAACATGCATGGGAAACCCAGAAGATGGTACACCGTGTGATCGGGAAAGGTTTCTAAAACGCACCTCACTTCTCCTCTCGTTGTGCTCAGGTTCGCCATTCCAGCCGCTTTACTAACAATCTCCCTACTTGGAGAATCAGCACCGTTAACCTCCTGTTTCGTACAGGTTGCAATTTGTCCTGAGGATGAACGGGAAGAGGGGGAAGCAGTGAGAGACGAGCTCTCGGTGTTGGGACAGGCACAGGTCACTCTATTTTCCCATCAGGAAGAAGAATGAACCACAGGCTCAGCCTGCCCCTCCGGAACCAGAATAGGGCCTGAAGCAATCCTGCGCTTTTGCGGCCAGCTCCCAAACAAGCGAGTTGACAAATGGAGCTCAGGGGCACTGCAATTCACAAACCTGCAGAGTTATAAAGGATAACTCTCGTCCACAAATATATTGAGGTAAGGCAACGAAGAGGATTTGAAAGCAAGGCAGAATTGCAGGAAACAGATTTCAGGAGGTAGATTCGACTCGCCTTTAAAGCCCATGAAAAGCGGCAAAACGTCGACAATGATGCCCTTGGCCAAAAAGGGCGTATGCGTTTTTTCCTGAATATATTCAGGAAAAAACGCATACGCCCTTTTTGGCCAACCAAGCAAGCCGGAAAGGCAAATCGGCACTACAAAGAAGTCTCGCTTGCCATCGGTCAAAAGGGCCATGCTGAAAAAAGTGTAAAAACCAGAAATGCAGGCCAGGCCATGGAGACATGGGAGCCTTGCTACGCTGATGGGCGGGATGTAAATTGCCAACAGCCACTCTGGAGAAGTGTACGGTGTGTCCTGAAACATGTAATAAACACAGCTTACAGAGCATAGGGCACTTCCACTCATGGGCGTATACATTGCGAAAACTGAAAATCCACAAGACACAGGCACCCCAAAGTGTAGGGCTGCTCTGTTTACAAGAACCTCCACTTCGGTACACCTTAAATAGCCCAGGAAGAAGTTGTGGTACTTATGCACAATGGAATATCCCTCAGCCATGAAATCAATGTCATAAGGCTAGTAGCAGCATGATGAGTGGATTTAGGTACGATGACTCTAAGTGAAATAAGTCACACAGAAAAAGACACTTATCCTAAGATATCACGTACAGAGGGAATGTCAAAATCGCTACCCTTGAACTGAATTACAAAACAGAACAGAGTCACACGTTTAGAAAACACACGATGGCTGCTTAACGGGAAAGGTCAGGTGGGGTGATGCATAAAACAAGGGTTTGAAATTAGCTCAGATACCGTTCCATAAGACAAATATGTAATAGACAAGACCTACTCCCTGCTCAGTGAACTGGACGCAACACCCCCTATTCACCGCACAAGAATATATCTGACTAGTAAGAATCTGAAAACCTATGTATTGATATCTCTCTGGAAGTGAATCAAGAGGGTGTAAAGCGGCATAAGCACAGCAGTGAAAAGCAGCTAAACCCCATTACAAAAATAAATTACTTTAAAAAAAAAACCCTAAAACAAAGACAGTGACAGAGAGAGAAATTCTTACAAAATCCGTTCAGGGGCTCTGATGCAACCTGGATTGACCATATCTAGACCCACAGCTGGATGAGACATTAGGCTGGACACTCTTGGGGCTGAGAGGATTGGTGAGGTTGGGTGAGCAAACGCAGACCCTTTAAAGTAATACTGCGTGGTACCCATCCCATGGGTCCCAAATCTCCAGGTTCAAGGGCATCTTCCTACATCGAAAACATGCATGGGAAACCCAGAAGATGGTACACCGTGTGATCGGGAAAGGTTTCTAAAACGCACCTCACTTCTCCTCTCCTTGTGCTCGGGTTCGCCATTCCAGCCGCTTTACTAACAATCTCCCTACTTGGAGAATCAGCACCGTTAACCTCCTGTTTCGTACAGGTTGCAATTTGTCCTGAGGATGAACGGGAAGAGGGGGAAGCAGTGAGAGACGAGCTCTCGGCGTTGGGACAGGCACAGGTCACTCTATTTTCCCATCAGGAAGAAGAATGAACCACAGGCTCAGCCTGCCCCCCCCCCGGAACCAGAATAGGGCCTGAAGCAATCCTGCGCTTTTGCGGCCAGCTCCCAAACAAGCGAGTTGACAAATGGAGCTCAGGGGCACTGCAATTCACAAACCTGCAGAGTTATAAAGGATAACTCTCGTCCACAAATATATTGAGGCAAGGCAACGAAGAGGATTTGAAAGCAAGGCAGAATTGCAGGAAACAGATTTCAGGAGGTAGATTCGACTCGCCTTTAAAGCCCATGAAAAGCGGCAAAACGTCGACAATGATGCCCTTGGCCAAAAAGGGCGTATGCGTTTTTTCCTGAATATATTCAGGAAAAAACGCATACGCCCTTTTTGGCCAACCAAGCAAGCCGGAAAGGCAAATCGGCACTACAAAGAAGTCTCGCTTGCCATCGGTCAAAAGGGCCATGCTGAAAAAAGTGTAAAAACCAGAAATGCAGGCCAGGCCATGGAGACATGGGAGCCTTGCTACGCTGATGGGCGGGATGTAAATTGCCAACAGCCACTCTGGAGAAGTGTACGGTGTGTCCTGAAACATGTAATAAACACAGCTTAGAGAGCATAGGGCACTTCCACTCATGGGCGTATACATTGGGAAAACTGAAAATCCACAAGACACAGGCACCCCAAAGTGTAGGGCTGCTCTGTTTACAAGAACCTCCACTTCGGTACACCTTAAATAGCCCAGGAAGAAGTTGTGGTACTTATGCACAATGGAATATCCCTCAGCCATGAAATCAATGTCATAAGGCTAGTAGCAGCATGATAGGTGGATTTAGGTACGATGACTCTAAGTGAAATAAGTCACACAGAAAAAGACACTTATCCTAAGATATCACGTACAGAGGGAATGTCAAAATCGCTACCCTTGAACTGAATTACAAAACAGAACAGAGTCACACGTTTAGAAAACACACGATGGCTGCTTAACGGGAAAGGTCAGGTGGGGTGATGCATAAAACAAGGGTTTGAAATTAGCTCAGATACCGTTCCATAAGCCAAATATGTAATAGAAAAGACCTACTCCCTGCTCAGTGAACTGGACGCAACACCCCCTATTCACCGCACAAGAATATATCTGACTAGTAAGAATCTGAAAACCTATGTATTGATATCTCTCTGGAAGTGAATCAAGAGGGTGTAAAGCGGCATCAACACAGCAGGGAAAAGCAGCCAAGCCCCATTCTAAACATAAATTACTTATTAAAAAAACCCCTAAAACAAAGACAGTGACAGAGAGAGAAATTCTTACAAAATCCGTTCAGGGGCTCTGATGCAACCTGGATTGACCATATCTAGACCCACAGCTGGATGAGACATTAGGCTGGACACTCTTGGGGCTGAGAGGATTGGTGAGGTTGGGTGAGCAAACGCAGACCCTTTAAAGTAATACTGCGTGCTACCCATCCCATGGGTCCCAAATCTCCAGGTTCAAGGGCATCTTCCTACATCGAAAACATGCATGGGAAACCCAGAAGATGGTACACCGTGTGATCGGGAAAGGTTTCTAAAACGCACCTCACTTCTCCTCTCCTTGTGCTCGGGTTCGCCATTCCAGCCGCTTTACTAACAATCTCCCTACTTGGAGAATCAGCACCGTTAACCTCCTGTTTCGTACAGGTTGCAATTTGTCCTGAGGATAAACGGGAAGAGGGGGAACCAATGAGAGACGAGCTCTCGGTGTTGGGACAGGCACAGATCACTCTATTTTCCCATCAGGAAGAAGAATGAACCACAGGCTCAGCCTGCCCCTCCGGAACCAGAATAGGGCCTGAAGCAATCCTGCGCTTTTGCGGCCAGCTCCCGAACAAGCGAGTTGACAAATGGAGCTCAGGGGCACTGCAATTCACAAACCTGCAGAGTTATAAAGGATAACTCTCGTCCACAAATATATTGAGGTAAGGCAACGAAGAGGATTTGAAAGCAAGGCAGAATTGCAGGAAACAGATTTCAGGAGGTAGATTCGACTCGCCTTTAAAGCCCATGAAAAGCGGCAAAACGTCGACAATGATGCCCTTGGCCAAAAAGGGCGTATGCGTTTTTTCCTGAATATATTCAGGAAAAAACGCATACGCCCTTTTTGGCCAACCAAGCAAGCCGGAAAGGCAAATCGGCACTACAAAGAAGTCTCGCTTGCCATCGGTCAAAAGGGCCATGCTGAAAAAAGTGTAAAAACCAGAAATGCAGGCCAGGCCATGGAGACATGGGAGCCTTGCTACGCTGATGGGCGGGATGTAAATTGCCAACAGCCACTCTGGAGAAGTGTACGGTGTGTCCTGAAACATGTAATAAACACAGCTTAGAGAGCATAGGGCACTTCCACTCATGGGCGTATACATTGCGAAAACTGAAAATCCACAAGACACAGGCACCCCAAAGTGTAGGGCTGCTCTGTTTACAAGAACCTCCACTTCGGTACACCTTAAATAGCCCAGGAAGAAGTTGTGGTACTTATGCACAATGGAATATCCCTCAGCCATGAAATCAATGTCATAAGGCTAGTAGCAGCATGATGAGTGGATTTAGGTACGATGACTCTAAGTGAAATAAGTCACACAGAAAAAGACACTTATCCTAAGATATCACGTACAGAGGGAATGTCAAAATCGCTACCCTTGAACTGAATTACAAAACAGAACAGAGTCACACGTTTAGAAAACACACTATGGCTGCTTAAAGGGAAAGGTCAGGTGGGGTGATGCATAAAACAAGGGTTTGAAATTAGCTCAGATACCGTTCCATAAGCCAAATATGTAATAGACAAGACCTACTCCCTGCTCAGTGAACTGGACGCAACACCCCCTATTCACCGCACAAGAATATATCTGACTAGTAAGAATCTGAAAACCTATGTATTGATATCTCTCTGGAAGTGAATCAAGAGGGTGTAAAGCGGCATCAACACAGCAGTGAAAAGCAGCTAAACCCCATTATAAAAATAAATTACTTAAAAAAAAACCCCTAAAACAAAGACAGTGACAGAGAGAGAAATTCTTACAAAATCCGTTCAGGGGCTCTGATGCAACCTGGATTGACCATATCTAGACCCACAGCTGGATGAGACATTAGGCTGGACACTCTTGGGGCTGAGAGGATTGGTGAGGTTGGGTGAGCAAACGCAGACCCTTTAAAGTAATACTGCGTGGTACCCATCCCATGGGTCCCAAATCTCCACGTTCAAGGGCATCTTCCTACATCGAAAACATGCATGGGAAACCCAGAAGATGGTACACCGTGTGATCGGGAAAGGTTTCTAAAACGCACCTCACTTCTCCTCTCCTTGTGCTCGGGTTCGCCATTCCAGCCGCTTTACTAACAATCTCCCTACTTGGAGAATCAGCACCGTTAACCTCCTGTTTCGTACAGGTTGCAATTTGTCCTGAGGATGAACGGGAAGAGGGGGAACCAATGAGAGACGAGCTCTAGGTGTTGGGACAGGCACAGGTCACTCTATTTTCCCATCAGGAAGAAGAATGAACCACAGGCTCAGCCTGCCCCCTCGGAAGCAGAATAGGACCTGAAGCAATCCTGCGCTTTTGCGGCCAGCTCCCAAACAAGCGAGTTGACAAATGGAGCTCAGGGGCACTGCAATTCACAAACCTGCAGAGTTATAAAGGATAACTCTCGTCCACAAATATATTGAGGGAAGGCAACGAAGAGGATTTGAAAGCAAGGCACAATTGCAGGAAACAGATTTCAGGAGGTAGATTCGACTCGCCTTTAAAGCCCATGAAAAGCGGCAAAACGTCGACAATGATGCCCTTGGCCAAAAAGGGCGTATGCGTTTTTTCCTGAATATATTCAGGAAAAAACGCATACGCCCTTTTTGGCCAACCAAGCAAGCCGGAAAGGCAAATCGGCACTACAAAGAAGTCTCGCTTGCCATCGGTCAAAAGGGCCATGCTGAAAAAAGTGTAAAAACCAGAAATGCAGGCCAGGCCATGGAGACATGGGAGCCTTGCTACGCTGATGGGCGGGATGTAAATTGCCAACAGCCACTCTGGAGAAGTGTACGGTGTGTCCTGAAACATGTAATAAACACAGCTTAGAGAGCATAGGGCACTTCCACTCATGGGCGTATACATTGGGAAAACTGAAAATCCACAAGACACAGGCACCCCAAAGTGTAGGGCTGCTCTGTTTACAAGAACCTACACTTTGGTACACCTTAAATAGCTCAGGAAGAAGTTGTGGTACTTATGCACAATGGAATATCCCTCAGCCATGAAATCAATGTCATAAGGCTAGTAGCAGCATGATGAGTGGATTTAGGTACGATGACTCTAAGTGAAATAAGTCACACAGAAAAAGACACTTATCCTAAGGTATCACGTACAGAGGGAATGTCAAAATCGCTACCCTTGAACTGAATTACAAAACAGAACAGAGTCACACGTTTAGAAAACACACGATGGCTGCTTAAAGGGAAAGGTCAGGTGGGGTGATGCATAAAACAAGGGTTTGAAATTAGCTCAGATACCGTTCCATAAGCCAAATATGTAATAGACAAGCCCTACTCCCTGCTCAGTGAACTGGACGCAACACCCCCTATTCACCGCACAAGAATATATCTGACTAGTAAGAATCTGAAAACCTATGTATTGATATCTCTCTGGAAGTGAATCAAGAGGGTGTAAAGCGGCATAAACACAGCAGTGAAAAGCAGCTAAACCCCATTATAAAAATAAATTACTTAAAAAAAGAAAACCCTAAAACAAAGACAGTGACAGAGAGAGAAATTCTTACAAAATCCGTTCAGGGGCTCTGATGCAACCTGGATTGACCATATCTAGACTCACAGCTGGATGAGACCTTAGGCTGGACACTCTTGGGGCTGAGAGGATTGGTGAGGTTGGGTGAGCAAACGCAGACCCTTTAAAGTAATACTGCGTGGTACCCATCCCATGGGTCCCAAATCTCCACGTTCAAGGGCATCTTCCTACATCGAAAACATGCATGGGAAACCCAGAAGATGGTACACCGTGTGATCGGGAAAGGTTTCTAAAACGCACCTCACTTCTCCTCTCGTTGTGCTCAGGTTCGCCATTCCAGCCGCTTTACTAACAATCTCCCTACTTGGAGAATCAGCACCGTTAACCTCCTGTTTCGTACAGGTTGCAATTTGTCCTGAGGATGAACGGGAAGAGGGGGAAGCAGTGAGAGACGAGCTCTCGGCGTTGGGACAGGCACAGGTCACTCTATTTTCCCATCAGGTAGAAGAATGAACCACAGGCTCAGCCTGCCCCTCCGGAACCAGAATAGGGCCTGAAGCAATCCTGCGCTTTTGCGGCCAGCTCCCAAACAAGCGAGTTGACAAATGGAGCTCAGGGGCACTGCAATTCACAAACCTGCAGAGTTATAAAGGATAACTCTCGTCCACAAATATATTGAGGCAAGGCAACGAAGAGGATTTGAAAGCAAGGCAGAATTGCAGGAAACAGATTTCAGGAGGTAGATTCGACTCGCCTTTAAAGCCCATGAAAAGCGGCAAAACGTCGACAATGATGCCCTTGGCCAAAAAGGGCGTATGCGTTTTTTCCTGAATATATTCAGGAAAAAACGCATACGCCCTTTTTGGCCAACCAAGCAAGCCGGAAAGGCAAATCGGCACTACAAAGAAGTCTCGCTTGCCATCGGTCAAAAGGGCCATGCTGAAAAAAGTGTAAAAACCAGAAATGCAGGCCAGGCCATGGAGACATGGGAGCCTTGCTACGCTGATGGGCGGGATGTAAATTGCCAACAGCCACTCTGGAGAAGTGTACGGTGTGTCCTGAAACATGTAATAAACACAGCTTAGAGAGCATAGGGCACTTCCACTCATGGGCGTATACATTGGGAAAACTGAAAATCCACAAGACACAGGCACCCCAAAGTGTAGGGCTGCTCTGTTTACAAGAACCTCCACTTCGGTACACCTTAAATAGCCCAGGAAGAAGTTGTGGTACTTATGCACAATGGAATATCCCTCAGCCATGAAATCAATGTCATAAGGCTAGTAGCAGCATGATGAGTGGATTTAGGTACGATGACTCTAAGTGAAATAAGTCACACAGAAAAAGACACTTATCCTAAGATATCACGTACAGAGGGAATGTCAAAATCGCTACCCTTGAACTGAATTACAAAACAGAACAGAGTCACACGTTTAGAAAACACACGATGGCTGCTTAACGGGAAAGGTCAGGTGGGGTGATGCATAAAACAAGGGTTTGAAATTAGCTCAGATACCGTTCCATAAGCCAAATATGTAATAGACAAGACCTACTCCCTGCTCAGTGAACTGGACGCAACACCCCCTATTCACCGCACAAGAATATATCTGACTAGTAAGAATCTGAAAACCTATGTATTGATATCTCTCTGGAAGTGAATCAAGAGGGTGTAAAGCGGCATCAACACAGCAGGGAAAAGCAGCCAAGCCCCATTCTAAACATAAATTACTTATTAAAAAAACCCCTAAAACAAAGACAGTGACAGAGAGAGAAATTCTTACAAAATCCGTTCAGGGGCTCTGATGCAACCTGGATTGACCATATCTAGACCCACAGCTGGATGAGACATTAGGCTGGACACTCTTGGGGCTGAGAGGATTGGTGAGGTTCGGTGAGCAAACGCAGACCCTTTAAAGTAATACTGCGTGCTACCCATCCCATGGGTCCCAAATCTCCAGGTTCAAGGGCATCTTCCTACATCGAAAACATGCATGGGAAACCCAGAAGATGGTACACCGTGTGATCGGGAAAGGTTTCTAAAACGCACCTCACTTCTCCTCTCCTTGTGCTCGGGTTCGCCATTCCAGCCGCTTTACTAACAATCTCCCTACTTGGAGAATCAGCACCGTTAACCTCCTGTTTCGTACAGGTTGCAATTTGTCCTGAGGATAAACGGGAAGAGGGGGAACCAATGAGAGACGAGCTCTCGGTGTTGGGACAGGCACAGATCACTCTATTTTCCCATCAGGAAGAAGAATGAACCACAGGCTCAGCCTGCCCCTCCGGAACCAGAATAGGGCCTGAAGCAATCCTGCGCTTTTGCGGCCAGCTCCCGAACAAGCGAGTTGACAAATGGAGCTCAGGGGCACTGCAATTCACAAACCTGCAGAGTTATAAAGGATAACTCTCTTCCACAAATGTATTGAGGGAAGGCAACGAAGAGGATTTGAAAGCAAGGCAGAATTGCAAGAAACAGATTTCAGGAGGTAGATTCGACTCGCCTTTAAAGCCCATGAAAAGCGGCAAAACGTCGACAATGATGCCCTTGGCCAAAAAGGGCGTATGCGTTTTTTCCTGAATATATTCAGGAAAAAACGCATACGCCCTTTTTGGCCAACCAAGCAAGCCGGAAAGGCAAATCGGCACTACAAAGAAGTCTCGCTTGCCATCGGTCAAAAGGGCCATGCTGAAAAAAGTGTAAAAACCAGAAATGCAGGCCAGGCCATGGAGACATGGGAGCCTTGCTACGCTGATGGGCGGGATGTAAATTGCCAACAGCCACTCTGGAGAAGTGTACGGTGTGTCCTGAAACATGTAATAAACACAGCTTAGAGAGCATAGGGCACTTCCACTCATGGGCGTATACATTGGGAAAACTGAAAATCCACAAGACACAGGCACCCCAAAGTGTAGGGCTGCTCTGTTTACAAGAACCTCCACTTCGGTACACCTTAAATAGCCCAGGAAGAAGTTGTGGTACTTATGCACAATGGAATATCCCTCAGCCATGAAATCAATGTCATAAGGCTAGTAGCAGCATGATGAGTGGATTTAGGTACGATGACTCTAAGTGAAATAAGTCACACAGAAAAAGACACTTATCCTAAGATATCACGTACAGAGGGAATGTCAAAATCGCTACCCTTGAACTGAATTACAAAACAGAACAGAGTCACACGTTTAGAAAACACACGATGGCTGCTTAACGGGAAAGGTCAGGTGGGGTGATGCATAAAACAAGGGTTTGAAATTAGCTCAGATACCGTTCCATAAGACAAATATGTAATAGACAAGACCTACTCCCTGCTCAGTGAACTGGACGCAACACCCCCTATTCACCGCACAAGAATATATCTGACTAGTAAGAATCTGAAAACCTATGTATTGATATCTCTCTGGAAGTGAATCAAGAGGGTGTAAAGCGGCATAAGCACAGCAGTGAAAAGCAGCTAAACCCCATTACAAAAATAAATTACTTTAAAAAAAAACCCTAAAACAAAGACAGTGACAGAGAGAGAAATTCTTACAAAATCCGTTCAGGGGCTCTGATGCAACCTGGATTGACCATATCTAGACCCACAGCTGGATGAGACATTAGGCTGGACACTCTTGGGGCTGAGAGGATTGGTGAGGTTGGGTGAGCAAACGCAGACCCTTTAAAGTAATACTGCGTGCTACCCATCCCATGGGTCCCAAATCTGCAGGTTCAAGGGCATCTTCCTACATCGAAAACATGCATGGGAAACCCAGAAGATGGTACACCGTGTGATCGGGAAAGGTTTCTAAAACGCACCTCACTTCTCCTCTCCTTGTGCTCGGGTTCGCCATTCCAGCCGCTTTACTAACAATCTCCCTACTTGGAGAATCAGCACCGTTAACCTCCTGTTTCGTACAGGTTGCAATTTGTCCTGAGGATAAACGGGAAGAGGGGGAACCAATGAGAGACGAGCTCTCGGTGTTGGGACAGGCACAGATCACTCTATTTTCCCATCAGGAAGAAGAATGAACCACAGGCTCAGCCTGCCCCTCCGGAACCAGAATAGGGCCTGAAGCAATCCTGCGCTTTTGCGGCCAGCTCCCAAACAAGCGAGTTGACAAATGGAGCTCAGGGGCACTGCAATTCACAAACCTGCAGAGTTATAAAGGATAACTCTCTTCCACAAATGTATTGAGGGAAGGCAACGAAGAGGATTTGAAAGCAAGGCAGAATTGCAAGAAACAGATTTCAGGAGGTAGATTCGACTCGCCTTTAAAGCCCATGAAAAGCGGCAAAACGTCGACAATGATGCCCTTGGCCAAAAAGGGCGTATGCGTTTTTTCCTGAATATATTCAGGAAAAAACGCATACGCCCTTTTTGGCCAACCAAGCAAGCCGGAAAGGCAAATCGGCACTACAAAGAAGTCTCGCTTGCCATCGGTCAAAAGGGCCATGCTGAAAAAAGTGTAAAAACCAGAAATGCAGGCCAGGCCATGGAGACATGGGAGCCTTGCTACGCTGATGGGCGGGATGTAAATTGCCAACAGCCACTCTGGAGAAGTGTACGGTGTGTCCTGAAACATGTAATAAACACAGCTTAGAGAGCATAGGGCACTTCCACTCATGGGCGTATACATTGGGAAAACTGAAAAGCCACAAGACACAGGCACCCCAAAGTGTAGGGCTGCTCTGTTTACAAGAACCTCCACTTCGGTACACCTTAAATAGCCCAGGAAGAAGTTGTGGTACTTATGCACAATGGAATATCCCTCAGCCATGAAATCAATGTCATAAGGCTAGTAGCAGCATGATGAGTGGATTTAGGTACGATGACTCTAAGTGAAATAAGTCACACAGAAAAAGACACTTATCCTAAGATATCACGTACAGAGGGAATGTCAAAATCGCTACCCTTGAACTGAATTACAAAACAGAACAGAGTCACACGTTTAGAAAACACACTATGGCTGCTTAAAGGGAAAGGTCAGGTGGGGTGATGCATAAAACAAGGGTTTGAAATTAGCTCAGATACCGTTCCATAAGCCAAATATGTAATAGACAAGACCAACTCCCTGCTCAGTGAACTGGACGCAACACCCCCTATTCACCGCACAAGAATATATCTGACTAGTAAGAATCTGAAAACCTATGTATTGATATCTCTCTGGAAGTGAATCAAGAGGGTGTAAAGCGGCATCAACACAGCAGTGAAAAGCAGCTAAACCCCATTATAAAAATAAATTACTTAAAAAAAAAACCCCTAAAACAAAGACAGTGACAGAGAGAGAAATTCTTACAAAATCCGTTCAGGGGCTCTGATGCAACCTGGATTGACCATATCTAGACCCACAGCTGGATGAGACATTAGGCTGGACACTCTTGGGGCTGAGAGGATTGGTGAGGTTGGGTGAGCAAACGCAGACCCTTTAAAGTAATACTGCGTGGTACCCATCCCATGGGTCCCAAATCTCCAGGTTCAAGGGCATCTTCCTACATCGAAAACATGCATGGGAAACCCAGAAGATGGTACACCGTGTGATCGGGAAAGGTTTCTAAAACGCACCTCACTTCTCCTCTCCTTGTGCTCGGGTTCGCCATTCCAGCCGCTTTACTAACAATCTCCCTACTTGGAGAATCAGCACCGTTAACCTCCTGTTTCGTACAGGTTGCAATTTGTCCTGAGGATGAACGGGAAGAGGGGGAACCAATGAGAGACGAGCTCTAGGTGTTGGGACAGGCACAGGTCACTCTATTTTCCCATCAGGAAGAAGAATGAACCACAGGCTCAGCCTGCCCCCTCGGAAGCAGAATAGGACCTGAAGCAATCCTGCGCTTTTGCGGCCAGCTCCCAAACAAGCGAGTTGACAAATGGAGCTCAGGGGCACTGCAATTCACAAACCTGCAGAGTTATAAAGGATAACTCTCGTCCACAAATATATTGAGGGAAGGCAACGAAGAGGATTTGAAAGCAAGGCACAATTGCAGGAAACAGATTTCAGGAGGTAGATTCGACTCGCCTTTAAAGCCCATGAAAAGCGGCAAAACGTCGACAATGATGCCCTTGGCCAAAAAGGGCGTATGCGTTTTTTCCTGAATATATTCAGGAAAAAACGCATACGCCCTTTTTGGCCAACCAAGCAAGCCGGAAAGGCAAATCGGCACTACAAAGAAGTCTCGCTTGCCATCGGTCAAAAGGGCCATGCTGAAAAAAGTGTAAAAACCAGAAATGCAGGCCAGGCCATGGAGACATGGGAGCCTTGCTACGCTGATGGGCGGGATGTAAATTGCCAACAGCCACTCTGGAGAAGTGTACGGTGTGTCCTGAAACATGTAATAAACACAGCTTAGAGAGCATAGGGCACTTCCACTCATGGGCGTATACATTGGGAAAACTGAAAATCCACAAGACACAGGCACCCCAAAGTGTAGGGCTGCTCTGTTTACAAGAACCTACACTTTGGTACACCTTAAATAGCTCAGGAAGAAGTTGTGGTACTTATGCACAATGGAATATCCCTCAGCCATGAAATCAATGTCATAAGGCTAGTAGCAGCATGATGAGTGGATTTAGGTACGATGACTCTAAGTGAAATAAGTCACACAGAAAAAGACACTTATCCTAAGATATCACGTACAGAGGGAATGTCAAAATCGCTACCCTTGAACTGAATTACAAAACAGAACAGAGTCACACGTTTAGAAAACACACGATGGCTGCTTAACGGGAAAGGTCAGGTGGGGTGATGCATAAAACAAGGGTTTGAAATTAGCTCAGATACCGTTCCATAAGCCAAATATGTAATAGACAAGACCTACTCCCTGCTCAGTGAACTGGACGCAACACCCCCTATTCACCGCACAAGAATATATCTGACTAGTAAGAATCTGAAAACCTATGTATTGATATCTCTCTGGAAGTGAATCAAGAGGGTGTAAAGCGGCATAAACACAGCAGTGAAAAGCAGCTAAACCCCATTATAAAAATAAATTACTTAAAAAAAAAAACCCTAAAACAAAGACAGTGACAGAGAGAGAAATTCTTACAAAATCCGTTCAGGGGCTCTGATGCAACCTGGATTGACCATATCTAGACTCACAGCTGGATGAGACCTTAGGCTGGACACTCTTGGGGCTGAGAGGATTGGTGAGGTTGGGTGAGCAAACGCAGACCCTTTAAAGTAATACTGCGTGCTACCCATCCCATGGGTCCCAAATCTCCACGTTCAAGGGCATCTTCCTACATCGAAAACATGCATGGGAAACCCAGAAGATGGTACACCGTGTGATCGGGAAAGGTTTCTAAAACGCACCTCACTTCTCCTCTCGTTGTGCTCAGGTTCGCCATTCCAGCCGCTTTACTAACAATCTCCCTACTTGGAGAATCAGCACCGTTAACCTCCTGTTTCGTACAGGTTGCAATTTGTCCTGAGGATGAACGGGAAGAGGGGGAAGCAGTGAGAGACGAGCTCTCGGTGTTGGGACAGGCACAGGTCACTCTATTTTCCCATCAGGAAGAAGAATGAACCACAGGCTCAGCCTGCCCCTCCGGAACCAGAATAGGGCCTGAAGCAATCCTGCGCTTTTGCGGCCAGCTCCCAAACAAGCGAGTTGACAAATGGAGCTCAGGGGCACTGCAATTCACAAACCTGCAGAGTTATAAAGGATAACTCTCGTCCACAAATATATTGAGGCAAGGCAACGAAGAGGATTTGAAAGCAAGGCAGAATTGCAGGAAACAGATTTCAGGAGGTAGATTCGACTCGCCTTTAAAGCCCATGAAAAGCGGCAAAACGTCGACAATGATGCCCTTGGCCAAAAAGGGCGTATGCGTTTTTTCCTGAATATATTCAGGAAAAAACGCATACGCCCTTTTTGGCCAACCAAGCAAGCCGGAAAGGCAAATCGGCACTACAAAGAAGTCTCGCTTGCCATCGGTCAAAAGGGCCATGCTGAAAAAAGTGTAAAAACCAGAAATGCAGGACAGGCCATGGAGACATGGGAGCCTTGCTACGCTCATGGGCAGGATGTAAATTGCCAACAGCCACTCTGGAGAAGTGTACGGTGTGTCCTGAAACATGTAATAAACACAGCTTACAGAGCATAGGGCACTTCCACTCATGGGCGTATACATTGCGAAAACTGAAAATCCACAAGACACAGGCACCCCAAAGTGTAGGGCTGCTCTGTTTACAAGAACCTCCACTTCGGTACACCTTAAATAGCCCAGGAAGAAGTTGTGGTACTTATGCACAATGGAATATCCCTCAGCCATGAAATCAATGTCATAAGGCTAGTAGCAGCATGATGAGTGGATTTAGGTACGATGACTCTAAGTGAAATAAGTCACACAGAAAAAGACACTTATCCTAAGATATCACGTACAGAGGGAATGTCAAAATCGCTACCCTTGAACTGAATTACAAAACAGAACAGAGTCACACGTTTAGAAAACACACGATGGCTGCTTAACGGGAAAGGTCAGGTGGGGTGATGCATAAAACAAGGGTTTGAAATTAGCTCAGATACCGTTCCATAAGACAAATATGTAATAGACAAGACCTACTCCCTGCTCAGTGAACTGGACGCAACACCCCCTATTCACCGCACAAGAATATATCTGACTAGTAAGAATCTGAAAACCTATGTATTGATATCTCTCTGGAAGTGAATCAAGAGGGTGTAAAGCGGCATAAGCACAGCAGTGAAAAGCAGCTAAACCCCATTACAAAAATAAATTACTTTAAAAAAAAACCCTAAAACAAAGACAGTGACAGAGAGAGAAATTCTTACAAAATCCGTTCAGGGGCTCTGATGCAACCTGGATTGACCATATCTAGACCCACAGCTGGATGAGACATTAGGCTGGACACTCTTGGGGCTGAGAGGATTGGTGAGGTTGGGTGAGCAAACGCAGACCCTTTAAAGTAATACTGCGTGGTACCCATCCCATGGGTCCCAAATCTCCAGGTTCAAGGGCATCTTCCTACATCGAAAACATGCATGGGAAACCCAGAAGATGGTACACCGTGTGATCGGGAAAGGTTTCTAAAACGCACCTCACTTCTCCTCTCCTTGTGCTCGGGTTCGCCATTCCAGCCGCTTTACTAACAATCTCCCTACTTGGAGAATCAGCACCGTTAACCTCCTGTTTCGTACAGGTTGCAATTTGTCCTGAGGATGAACGGGAAGAGGGGGAAGCAGTGAGAGACGAGCTCTCGGCGTTGGGACAGGCACAGGTCACTCTATTTTCCCATCAGGAAGAAGAATGAACCACAGGCTCAGCCTGCCCCCCCCCCCGGAACCAGAATAGGGCCTGAAGCAATCCTGCGCTTTTGCGGCCAGCTCCCAAACAAGCGAGTTGACAAATGGAGCTCAGGGGCACTGCAATTCACAAACCTGCAGAGTTATAAAGGATAACTCTCGTCCACAAATATATTGAGGCAAGGCAACGAAGAGGATTTGAAAGCAAGGCAGAATTGCAGGAAACAGATTTCAGGAGGTAGATTCGACTCGCCTTTAAAGCCCATGAAAAGCGGCAAAACGTCGACAATGATGCCCTTGGCCAAAAAGGGCGTATGCGTTTTTTCCTGAATATATTCAGGAAAAAACGCATACGCCCTTTTTGGCCAACCAAGCAAGCCGGAAAGGCAAATCGGCACTACAAAGAAGTCTCGCTTGCCATCGGTCAAAAGGGCCATGCTGAAAAAAGTGTAAAAACCAGAAATGCAGGACAGGCCATGGAGACATGGGAGCCTTGCTACGCTGATGGGCGGGATGTAAATTGCCAACAGCCACTCTGGAGAAGTGTACGGTGTGTCCTGAAACATGTAATAAACACAGCTTAGAGAGCATAGGGCACTTCCACTCATGGGCGTATACATTGGGAAAACTGAAAAGCCACAAGACACAGGCACCCCAAAGTGTAGGGCTGCTCTGTTTACAAGAACCTCCACTTCGGTACACCTTAAATAGCCCAGGAAGAAGTTGTGGTACTTATGCACAATGGAATATCCCTCAGCCATGAAATCAATGTCATAAGGCTAGTAGCAGCATGATGAGTGGATTTAGGTACGATGACTCTAAGTGAAATAAGTCACACAGAAAAAGACACTTATCCTAAGATATCACGTACAGAGGGAATGTCAAAATCGCTACCCTTGAACTGAATTACAAAACAGAACAGAGTCACACGTTTAGAAAACACACTATGGCTGCTTAAAGGGAAACGTCAGGTGGGGTGATGCATAAAACAAGGGTTTGAAATTAGCTCAGATACCGTTCCATAAGCCAAATATGTAATAGACAAGCCCTACTCCCTGCTCAGTGAACTGGACGCAACACCCCCTATTCACCGCACAAGAATATATCTGACTAGTAAGAATCTGAAAACCTATGTATTGATATCTCTCTGGAAGTGAATCAAGAGGGTGTAAAGCGGCATCAACACAGCAGTGAAAAGCAGCTAAACCCCATTATAAAAATAAATTACTTAAAAAAAAAACCCCTAAAACAAAGACAGTGACAGAGAGAGAAATTCTTACAAAATCCGTTCAGGGGCTCTGATGCAACCTGGATTGACCATATCTAGACCCACAGCTGGATAAGACATTAGGCTGGACACTCTTGGGGCTGAGAGGATTGGTGAGGTTGGGTGAGCAAACGCAGACCCTTTAAAGTAATACTGCATGCTACCCATCCCATGGGTCCCAAATCTGCAGGTTCAAGGGCATCTTCCTACATCGAAAACATGCATGGGAAACCCAGAAGATGGTACACCGTGTGATCGGGAAAGGTTTCTAAAACGCACCTCACTTCTCCTCTCCTTGTGCTCGGGTTCGCCATTCCAGCCGCTTTACTAACAATCTCCCTACTTGGAGAATCAGCACCGTTAACCTCCTGTTTCGTACAGGTTGCAATTTGTCCTGAGGATAAACGGGAAGAGGGGGAACCAATGAGAGACGAGCTCTCGGTGTTGGGACAGGCACAGATCACTCTATTTTCCCATCAGGAAGAAGAATGAACCACAGGCTCAGCCTGCCCCTCCGGAACCAGAATAGGGCCTGAAGCAATCCTGCGCTTTTGCGGCCAGCTCCCAAACAAGCGAGTTGACAAATGGAGCTCAGGGGCACTGCAATTCACAAACCTGCAGAGTTATAAAGGATAACTCTCTTCCACAAATGTATTGAGGGAAGGCAACGAAGAGGATTTGAAAGCAAGGCAGAATTGCAAGAAACAGATTTCAGGAGGTAGATTCGACTCGCCTTTAAAGCCCATGAAAAGCGGCAAAACGTCGACAATGATGCCCTTGGCCAAAAAGGGCGTATGCGTTTTTTCCTGAATATATTCAGGAAAAAACGCATACGCCCTTTTTGGCCAACCAAGCAAGCCGGAAAGGCAAATCGGCACTACAAAGAAGTCTCGCTTGCCATCGGTCAAAAGGGCCATGCTGAAAAAAGTGTAAAAACCAGAAATGCAGGACAGGCCATGGAGACATGGGAGCCTTGCTACGCTCATGGGCGGGATGTAAATTGCCAACAGCCACTCTGGAGAAGTGTACGGTGTGATCTGAAACATGTAATAAACACAGCTTAGAGAGCATAGGGCACTTCCACTCATGGGCGTATACATTGGGAAAACTGAAAAGCCACAAGACACAGGCACCCCAAAGTGTAGGGCTGCTCTGTTTACAAGAACCTCCACTTCGGTACACCTTAAATAGCCCAGGAAGAAGTTGTGGTACTTATGCACAATGGAATATCCCTCAGCCATGAAATCAATGTCATAAGGCTAGTAGCAGCATGATGAGTGGATTTAGGTACGATGACTCTAAGTGAAATAAGTCACACAGAAAAAGACACTTATCCTAAGATATCACGTACAGAGGGAATGTCAAAATCGCTACCCTTGAACTGAATTACAAAACAGAACAGAGTCACACGTTTAGAAAACACACTATGGCTGCTTAAAGGGAAAGGTCAGGTGGGGTGATGCATAAAACAAGGGTTTGAAATTAGCTCAGATACCGTTCCATAAGCCAAATATGTAATAGACAAGACCTACTCCCTGCTCAGTGAACTGGACGCAACACCCCCTATTCACCGCACAAGAATATATCTGACTAGTAAGAATCTGAAAACCTATGTATTGATATCTCTCTGGAAGTGAATCAAGAGGGTGTAAAGCGGCATCAACACAGCAGTGAAAAGCAGCTAAACCCCATTATAAAAATAAATTACTTAAAAAAAAAAACCCCTAAAACAAAGACAGTGACAGAGAGAGAAATTCTTACAAAATCCGTTCAGGGGCTCTGATGCAACCTGGATTGACCATATCTAGACCCACAGCTGGATGAGACATTAGGCTGGACACTCTTGGGGCTGAGAGGATTGGTGAGGTTGGGTGAGCAAACGCAGACCCTTTAAAGTAATACTGCGTGCTACCCATCCCATGGGTCCCAAATCTGCAGGTTCAAGGGCATCTTCCTACATCGAAAACATGCATGGGAAACCCAGAAGATGGTACACCGTGTGATCGGGAAAGGTTTCTAAAACGCACCTCACTTCTCCTCTCCTTGTGCTCGGGTTCGCCATTCCAGCCGCTTTACTAACAATCTCCCTACTTGGAGAATCAGCACCGTTAACCTCCTGTTTCGTACAGGTTGCAATTTGTCCTGAGGATAAACGGGAAGAGGGGGAACCAATGAGAGACGAGCTCTCGGTGTTGGGACAGGCACAGATCACTCTATTTTCCCATCAGGAAGAAGAATGAACCACAGGCTCAGCCTGCCCCTCCGGAACCAGAATAGGGCCTGAAGCAATCCTGCGCTTTTGCGGCCAGCTCCCAAACAAGCGAGTTGACAAATGGAGCTCAGGGGCACTGCAATTCACAAACCTGCAGAGTTATAAAGGATAACTCTCGTCCACAAATGTATTGAGGGAAGGCAACGAAGAGGATTTGAAAGCAAGGCAGAATTGCAAGAAACAGATTTCAGGAGGTAGATTCGACTCGCCTTTAAAGCCCATGAAAAGCGGCAAAACGTCGACAATGATGCCCTTGGCCAAAAAGGGCGTATGCGTTTTTTCCTGAATATATTCAGGAAAAAACGCATACGCCCTTTTTGGCCAACCAAGCAAGCCGGAAAGGCAAATCGGCACTACAAAGAAGTCTCGCTTGCCATCGGTCAAAAGGGCCATGCTGAAAAAAGTGTAAAAACCAGAAATGCAGGACAGGCCATGGAGACATGGGAGCCTTGCTACGCTCATGGGCGGGATGTAAATTGCCAACAGCCACTCTGGAGAAGTGTACGGTGTGATCTGAAACATGTAATAAACACAGCTTAGAGAGCATAGGGCACTTCCACTCATGGGCGTATACATTGGGAAAACTGAAAAGCCACAAGACACAGGCACCCCAAAGTGTAGGGCTGCTCTGTTTACAAGAACCTCCACTTCGGTACACCTTAAATAGCCCAGGAAGAAGTTGTGGTACTTATGCACAATGGAATATCCCTCAGCCATGAAATCAATGTCATAAGGCTAGTAGCAGCATGATGAGTGGATTTAGGTACGATGACTCTAAGTGAAATAAGTCACACAGAAAAAGACACTTATCCTAAGATATCACGTACAGAGGGAATGTCAAAATCGCTACCCTTGAACTGAATTACAAAACAGAACAGAGTCACACGTTTAGAAAACACACTATGGCTGCTTAAAGGGAAAGGTCAGGTGGGGTGATGCATAAAACAAGGGTTTGAAATTAGCTCAGATACCGTTCCATAAGCCAAATATGTAATAGACAAGACCTACTCCCTGCTCAGTGAACTGGACGCAACACCCCCTATTCACCGCACAAGAATATATCTGACTAGTAAGAATCTGAAAACCTATGTATTGATATCTCTCTGGAAGTGAATCAAGAGGGTGTAAAGCGGCATCAACACAGCAGGGAAAAGCAGCTAAACCCCATTATAAAAATAAATTACTTAAAAAAAAAACCCCTAAAACAAAGACAGTGACAGAGAGAGAAATTCTTACAAAATCCGTTCAGGGGCTCTGATGCAACCTGGATTGACCATATCTAGACCCACAGGTGGATGAGACATTAGGCTGGACACTCTTGGGGCTGAGAGGATTGGTGAGGTTGGGTGAGCAAACGCAGACCCTTGAAAGTAATACTGCGTGGTACCCATCCAATAGGTCCCAAATCTCCAGGTTCAAGGGCATCTTCCTACATCGAAAACATGCATGGGAAACCCAGAAGATGGTACACCGTGTGATCGGGAAAGGTTTCTAAAACGCACCTCACTTCTCCTCTCCTTGTGCTCGGGTTCGCCATTCCAGCCGCTTTACTAACAGTCTCCCTACTTGGAGAATCAGCACCGTTAACCTCCTGTTTCGTACAGGTTGCAATTTGTCCTGAGGATAAACGGGAAGAGGGGGAACCAATGAGAGACGAGCTCTCGGTGTTGGGACAGGCACAGATCACTCTATTTTCCCATCAGGAAGAAGAATGAACCACAGGCTCAGCCTGCCCCTCCGGAACCAGAATAGGGCCTGAAGCAATCCTGCGCTTTTGCGGCCAGCTCCCAAACAAGCGAGTTGACAAATGGAGCTCAGGGGCACTGCAATTCACAAACCTGCAGAGTTATAAAGGATAACTCTCTTCCACAAATGTATTGAGGGAAGGCAACGAAGAGGATTTGAAAGCAAGGCAGAATTGCAAGAAACAGATTTCAGGAGGTAGATTCGACTCGCCTTTAAAGCCCATGAAAAGCGGCAAAACGTCGACAATGATGCCCTTGGCCAAAAAGGGCGTATGCGTTTTTTCCTGAATATATTCAGGAAAAAACGCATACGCCCTTTTTGGCCAACCAAGCAAGCCGGAAAGGCAAATCGGCACTACAAAGAAGTCTCGCTTGCCATCGGTCAAAAGGGCCATGCTGAAAAAAGTGTAAAAACCAGAAATGCAGGCCAGGCCATGGAGACATGGGAGCCTTGCTACGCTGATGGGCGGGATGTAAATTGCCAACAGCCACTCTGGAGAAGTGTACGGTGTGTCCTGAAACATGTAATAAACACAGCTTACAGAGCATAGGGCACTTCCACTCATGGGCGTATACATTGCGAAAACTGAAAATCCACAAGACACAGGCACCCCAAAGTGTAGGGCTGCTCTGTTTACAAGAACCTCCACTTCGGTACACCTTAAATAGCCCAGGAAGAAGTTGTGGTACTTATGCACAATGGAATATCCCTCAGCCATGAAATCAATGTCATAAGGCTAGTAGCAGCATGATGAGTGGATTTAGGTACGATGACTCTAAGTGAAATAAGTCACACAGAAAAAGACACTTATCCTAAGATATCACGTACAGAGGGAATGTCAAAATCGCTACCCTTGAACTGAATTACAAAACAGAACAGAGTCACACGTTTAGAAAACACACGATGGCTGCTTAACGGGAAAGGTCAGGTGGGGTGATGCATAAAACAAGGGTTTGAAATTAGCTCAGATACCGTTCCATAAGACAAATATGTAATAGACAAGACCTACTCCCTGCTCAGTGAACTGGACGCAACACCCCCTATTCACCGCACAAGAATATATCTGACTAGTAAGAATCTGAAAACCTATGTATTGATATCTCTCTGGAAGTGAATCAAGAGGGTGTAAAGCGGCATAAGCACAGCAGTGAAAAGCAGCTAAACCCCATTACAAAAATAAATTACTTTAAAAAAAAACCCTAAAACAAAGACAGTGACAGAGAGAGAAATTCTTACAAAATCCGTTCAGGGGCTCTGATGCAACCTGGATTGACCATATCTAGACCCACAGCTGGATGAGACATTAGGCTGGACACTCTTGGGGCTGAGAGGATTGGTGAGGTTGGGTGAGCAAACGCAGACCCTTTAAAGTAATACTGCGTGGTACCCATCCCATGGGTCCCAAATCTCCAGGTTCAAGGGCATCTTCCTACATCGAAAACATGCATGGGAAACCCAGAAGATGGTACACCGTGTGATCGGGAAAGGTTTCTAAAACGCACCTCACTTCTCCTCTCCTTGTGCTCGGGTTCGCCATTCCAGCCGCTTTACTAACAATCTCCCTACTTGGAGAATCAGCACCGTTAACCTCCTGTTTCGTACAGGTTGCAATTTGTCCTGAGGATGAACGGGAAGAGGGGGAAGCAGTGAGAGACGAGCTCTCGGCGTTGGGACAGGCACAGGTCACTCTATTTTCCCATCAGGAAGAAGAATGAACCACAGGCTCAGCCTGCCCCCCCCCCCGGAACCAGAATAGGGCCTGAAGCAATCCTGCGCTTTTGCGGCCAGCTCCCAAACAAGCGAGTTGACAAATGGAGCTCAGGGGCACTGCAATTCACAAACCTGCAGAGTTATAAAGGATAACTCTCGTCCACAAATATATTGAGGCAAGGCAACGAAGAGGATTTGAAAGCAAGGCAGAATTGCAGGAAACAGATTTCAGGAGGTAGATTCGACTCGCCTTTAAAGCCCATGAAAAGCGGCAAAACGTCGACAATGATGCCCTTGGCCAAAAAGGGCGTATGCGTTTTTTCCTGAATATATTCAGGAAAAAACGCATACGCCCTTTTTGGCCAACCAAGCAAGCCGGAAAGGCAAATCGGCACTACAAAGAAGTCTCGCTTGCCATCGGTCAAAAGGGCCATGCTGAAAAAAGTGTAAAAACCAGAAATGCAGGCCAGGCCATGGAGACATGGGAGCCTTGCTACGCTGATGGGCGGGATGTAAATTGCCAACAGCCACTCTGGAGAAGTGTACGGTGTGTCCTGAAACATGTAATAAACACAGCTTAGAGAGCATAGGGCACTTCCACTCATGGGCGTATACATTGGGAAAACTGAAAAGCCACAAGACACAGGCACCCCAAAGTGTAGGGCTGCTCTGTTTACAAGAACCTCCACTTCGGTACACCTTAAATAGCCCAGGAAGAAGTTGTGGTACTTATGCACAATGGAATATCCCTCAGCCATGAAATCAATGTCATAAGGCTAGTAGCAGCATGATGAGTGGATTTAGGTACGATGACTCTAAGTGAAATAAGTCACACAGAAAAAGACACTTATCCTAAGATATCACGTACAGAGGGAATGTCAAAATCGCTACCCTTGAACTGAATTACAAAACAGAACAGAGTCACACGTTTAGAAAACACACTATGGCTGCTTAAAGGGAAAGGTCAGGTGGGGTGATGCATAAAACAAGGGTTTGAAATTAGCTCAGATACCGTTCCATAAGCCAAATATGTAATAGACAAGCCCTACTCCCTGCTCAGTGAACTGGACGCAACACCCCCTATTCACCGCACAAGAATATATCTGACTAGTAAGAATCTGAAAACCTATGTATTGATATCTCTCTGGAAGTGAATCAAGAGGGTGTAAAGCGGCATCAACACAGCAGTGAAAAGCAGCTAAACCCCATTATAAAAATAAATTACTTAAAAAAAAAAACCCTAAAACAAAGACAGTGACAGAGAGAGAAATTCTTACAAAATCCGTTCAGGGGCTCTGATGCAACCTGGATTGACCATATCTAGACCCACAGCTGGATGAGACATTAGGCTGGACACTCTTGGGGCTGAGAGGATTGGTGAGGTTGGGTGAGCAAACGCAGACCCTTTAAAGTAATACTGCATGCTACCCATCCCATGGGTCCCAAATCTGCAGGTTCAAGGGCATCTTCCTACATCGAAAACATGCATGGGAAACCCAGAAGATGGTACACCGTGTGATCGGGAAAGGTTTCTAAAACGCACCTCACTTCTCCTCTCCTTGTGCTCGGGTTCGCCATTCCAGCCGCTTTACTAACAATCTCCCTACTTGGAGAATCAGCACCGTTAACCTCCTGTTTCGTACAGGTTGCAATTTGTCCTGAGGATAAACGGGAAGAGGGGGAACCAATGAGAGACGAGCTCTCGGTGTTGGGACAGGCACAGATCACTCTATTTTCCCATCAGGAAGAAGAATGAACCACAGGCTCAGCCTGCCCCTCCGGAACCAGAATAGGGCCTGAAGCAATCCTGCGCTTTTGCGGCCAGCTCCCAAACAAGCGAGTTGACAAATGGAGCTCAGGGGCACTGCAATTCACAAACCTGCAGAGTTATAAAGGATAACTCTCTTCCACAAATGTATTGAGGGAAGGCAACGAAGAGGATTTGAAAGCAAGGCAGAATTGCAAGAAACAGATTTCAGGAGGTAGATTCGACTCGCCTTTAAAGCCCATGAAAAGCGGCAAAACGTCGACAATGATGCCCTTGGCCAAAAAGGGCGTATGCGTTTTTTCCTGAATATATTCAGGAAAAAACGCATACGCCCTTTTTGGCCAACCAAGCAAGCCGGAAAGGCAAATCGGCACTACAAAGAAGTCTCGCTTGCCATCGGTCAAAAGGGCCATGCTGAAAAAAGTGTAAAAACCAGAAATGCAGGACAGGCCATGGAGACATGGGAGCCTTGCTACGCTCATGGGCGGGATGTAAATTGCCAACAGCCACTCTGGAGAAGTGTACGGTGTGATCTGAAACATGTAATAAACACAGCTTAGAGAGCATAGGGCACTTCCACTCATGGGCGTATACATTGGGAAAACTGAAAAGCCACAAGACACAGGCACCCCAAAGTGTAGGGCTGCTCTGTTTACAAGAACCTCCACTTCGGTACACCTTAAATAGCCCAGGAAGAAGTTGTGGTACTTATGCACAATGGAATATCCCTCAGCCATGAAATCAATGTCATAAGGCTAGTAGCAGCATGATGAGTGGATTTAGGTACGATGACTCTAAGTGAAATAAGTCACACAGAAAAAGACACTTATCCTAAGATATCACGTACAGAGGGAATGTCAAAATCGCTACCCTTGAACTGAATTACAAAACAGAACAGAGTCACACGTTTAGAAAACACACTATGGCTGCTTAAAGGGAAAGGTCAGGTGGGGTGATGCATAAAACAAGGGTTTGAAATTAGCTCAGATACCGTTCCATAAGCCAAATATGTAATAGACAAGACCTACTCCCTGCTCAGTGAACTGGACGCAACACCCCCTATTCACCGCACAAGAATATATCTGACTAGTAAGAATCTGAAAACCTATGTATTGATATCTCTCTGGAAGTGAATCAAGAGGGTGTAAAGCGGCATCAACACAGCAGTGAAAAGCAGCTAAACCCCATTATAAAAATAAATTACTTAAAAAAAAAAACCCCTAAAACAAAGACAGTGACAGAGAGAGAAATTCTTACAAAATCCGTTCAGGGGCTCTGATGCAACCTGGATTGACCATATCTAGACCCACAGCTGGATGAGACATTAGGCTGGACACTCTTGGGGCTGAGAGGATTGGTGAGGTTGGGTGAGCAAACGCAGACCCTTTAAAGTAATACTGCGTGCTACCCATCCCATGGGTCCCAAATCTGCAGGTTCAAGGGCATCTTCCTACATCGAAAACATGCATGGGAAACCCAGAAGATGGTACACCGTGTGATCGGGAAAGGTTTCTAAAACGCACCTCACTTCTCCTCTCCTTGTGCTCGGGTTCGCCATTCCAGCCGCTTTACTAACAATCTCCCTACTTGGAGAATCAGCACCGTTAACCTCCTGTTTCGTACAGGTTGCAATTTGTCCTGAGGATAAACGGGAAGAGGGGGAACCAATGAGAGACGAGCTCTCGGTGTTGGGACAGGCACAGATCACTCTATTTTCCCATCAGGAAGAAGAATGAACCACAGGCTCAGCCTGCCCCTCCGGAACCAGAATAGGGCCTGAAGCAATCCTGCGCTTTTGCGGCCAGCTCCCAAACAAGCGAGTTGACAAATGGAGCTCAGGGGCACTGCAATTCACAAACCTGCAGAGTTATAAAGGATAACTCTCTTCCACAAATGTATTGAGGGAAGGCAACGAAGAGGATTTGAAAGCAAGGCAGAATTGCAAGAAACAGATTTCAGGAGGTAGATTCGACTCGCCTTTAAAGCCCATGAAAAGCGGCAAAACGTCGACAATGATGCCCTTGGCCAAAAAGGGCGTATGCGTTTTTTCCTGAATATATTCAGGAAAAAACGCATACGCCCTTTTTGGCCAACCAAGCAAGCCGGAAAGGCAAATCGGCACTACAAAGAAGTCTCGCTTGCCATCGGTCAAAAGGGCCATGCTGAAAAAAGTGTAAAAACCAGAAATGCAGGACAGGCCATGGAGACATGGGAGCCTTGCTACGCTCATGGGCGGGATGTAAATTGCCAACAGCCACTCTGGAGAAGTGTACGGTGTGATCTGAAACATGTAATAAACACAGCTTAGAGAGCATAGGGCACTTCCACTCATGGGCGTATACATTGGGAAAACTGAAAAGCCACAAGACACAGGCACCCCAAAGTGTAGGGCTGCTCTGTTTACAAGAACCTCCACTTCGGTACACCTTAAATAGCCCAGGAAGAAGTTGTGGTACTTATGCACAATGGAATATCCCTCAGCCATGAAATCAATGTCATAAGGCTAGTAGCAGCATGATGAGTGGATTTAGGTACGATGACTCTAAGTGAAATAAGTCACACAGAAAAAGACACTTATCCTAAGATATCACGTACAGAGGGAATGTCAAAATCGCTACCCTTGAACTGAATTACAAAACAGAACAGAGTCACACGTTTAGAAAACACACTATGGCTGCTTAAAGGGAAAGGTCAGGTGGGGTGATGCATAAAACAAGGGTTTGAAATTAGCTCAGATACCGTTCCATAAGCCAAATATGTAATAGACAAGACCTACTCCCTGCTCAGTGAACTGGACGCAACACCCCCTATTCACCGCACAAGAATATATCTGACTAGTAAGAATCTGAAAACCTATGTATTGATATCTCTCTGGAAGTGAATCAAGAGGGTGTAAAGCGGCATCAACACAGCAGGGAAAAGCAGCTAAACCCCATTATAAAAATAAATTACTTAAAAAAAAAACCCCTAAAACAAAGACAGTGACAGAGAGAGAAATTCTTACAAAATCCGTTCAGGGGCTCTGATGCAACCTGGATTGACCATATCTAGACCCACAGGTGGATGAGACATTAGGCTGGACACTCTTGGGGCTGAGAGGATTGGTGAGGTTGGGTGAGCAAACGCAGACCCTTGAAAGTAATACTGCGTGGTACCCATCCAATAGGTCCCAAATCTCCAGGTTCAAGGGCATCTTCCTACATCGAAAACATGCATGGGAAACCCAGAAGATGGTACACCGTGTGATCGGGAAAGGTTTCTAAAACGCACCTCACTTCTCCTCTCCTTGTGCTCGGGTTCGCCATTCCAGCCGCTTTACTAACAGTCTCCCTACTTGGAGAATCAGCACCGTTAACCTCCTGTTTCGTACAGGTTGCAATTTGTCCTGAGGATAAACGGGAAGAGGGGGAACCAATGAGAGACGAGCTCTCGGTGTTGGGACAGGCACAGATCACTCTATTTTCCCATCAGGAAGAAGAATGAACCACAGGCTCAGCCTGCCCCTCCGGAACCAGAATAGGGCCTGAAGCAATCCTGCGCTTTTGCGGCCAGCTCCCAAACAAGCGAGTTGACAAATGGAGCTCAGGGGCACTGCAATTCACAAACCTGCAGAGTTATAAAGGATAACTCTCTTCCACAAATGTATTGAGGGAAGGCAACGAAGAGGATTTGAAAGCAAGGCAGAATTGCAAGAAACAGATTTCAGGAGGTAGATTCGACTCGCCTTTAAAGCCCATGAAAAGCGGCAAAACGTCGACAATGATGCCCTTGGCCAAAAAGGGCGTATGCGTTTTTTCCTGAATATATTCAGGAAAAAACGCATACGCCCTTTTTGGCCAACCAAGCAAGCCGGAAAGGCAAATCGGCACTACAAAGAAGTCTCGCTTGCCATCGGTCAAAAGGGCCATGCTGAAAAAAGTGTAAAAACCAGAAATGCAGGACAGGCCATGGAGACATGGGAGCCTTGCTACGCTCATGGGCGGGATGTAAATTGCCAACAGCCACTCTGGAGAAGTGTACGGTGTGATCTGAAACATGTAATAAACACAGCTTAGAGAGCATAGGGCACTTCCACTCATGGGCGTATACATTGGGAAAACTGAAAAGCCACAAGACACAGGCACCCCAAAGTGTAGGGCTGCTCTGTTTACAAGAACCTCCACTTCGGTACACCTTAAATAGCCCAGGAAGAAGTTGTGGTACTTATGCACAATGGAATATCCCTCAGCCATGAAATCAATGTCATAAGGCTAGTAGCAGCATGATGAGTGGATTTAGGTACGATGACTCTAAGTGAAATAAGTCACACAGAAAAAGACACTTATCCTAAGATATCACGTACAGAGGGAATGTCAAAATCGCTACCCTTGAAATGAATTACAAAACAGAACAGAGTCACACGTTTAGAAAACACACTATGGCTGCTTAAAGGGAAAGGTCAGGTGGGGTGATGCATAAAACAAGGGTTTGAAATTAGCTCAGATACCGTTCCATAAGCCAAATATGTAATAGACAAGCCCTACTCCCTGCTCAGTGAACTGGACGCAACACCCCCTATTCACCGCACAAGAATATATCTGACTAGTAAGAATCTGAAAACCTATGTATTGATATCTCTCTGGAAGTGAATCAAGAGGGTGTAAAGCGGCATCAACACAGCAGTGAAAAGCAGCTAAACCCCATTATAAAAATAAATTACTTAAAAAAAAAAACCCCTAAAACAAAGACAGTGACAGAGAGAGAAATTCTTACAAAATCCGTTCAGGGGCTCTGATGCAACCTGGATTGACCATATCTAGACCCACAGCTGGATGAGACATTAGGCTGGACACTCTTGGGGCTGAGAGGATTGGTGAGGTTGGGTGAGCAAACGCAGACCCTTTAAAGTAATACTGCGTGCTACCCATCCCATGGGTCCCAAATCTGCAGGTTCAAGGGCATCTTCCTACATCGAAAACATGCATGGGAAACCCAGAAGATGGTACACCGTGTGATCGGGAAAGGTTTCTAAAACGCACCTCACTTCTCCTCTCCTTGTGCTCGGGTTCGCCATTCCAGCCGCTTTACTAACAATCTCCCTACTTGGAGAATCAGCACCGTTAACCTCCTGTTTCGTACAGGTTGCAATTTGTCCTGAGGATAAACGGGAAGAGGGGGAACCAGTGAGAGACGAGCTCTCGGTGTTGGGACAGGCACAGATCACTCTATTTTCCCATCAGGAAGAAGAATGAACCACAGGCTCAGCCTGCCCCTCCGGAACCAGAATAGGGCCTGAAGCAATCCTGCGCTTTTGCGGCCAGCTCCCAAACAAGCGAGTTGACAAATGGAGCTCAGGGGCACTGCAATTCACAAACCTGCAGAGTTATAAAGGATAACTCTCTTCCACAAATGTATTGAGGGAAGGCAACGAAGAGGATTTGAAAGCAAGGCAGAATTGCAAGAAACAGATTTCAGGAGGTAGATTCGACTCGCCTTTAAAGCCCATGAAAAGCGGCAAAACGTCGACAATGATGCCCTTGGCCAAAAAGGGCGTATGCGTTTTTTCCTGAATATATTCAGGAAAAAACGCATACGCCCTTTTTGGCCAACCAAGCAAGCCGGAAAGGCAAATCGGCACTACAAAGAAGTCTCGCTTGCCATCGGTCAAAAGGGCCATGCTGAAAAAAGTGTAAAAACCAGAAATGCAGGACAGGCCATGGAGACATGGGAGCCTTGCTACGCTCATGGGCGGGATGTAAATTGCCAACAGCCACTCTGGAGAAGTGTACGGTGTGATCTGAAACATGTAATAAACACAGCTTAGAGAGCATAGGGCACTTCCACTCATGGGCGTATACATTGGGAAAACTGAAAAGCCACAAGACACAGGCACCCCAAAGTGTAGGGCTGCTCTGTTTACAAGAACCTCCACTTCGGTACACCTTAAATAGCCCAGGAAGAAGTTGTGGTACTTATGCACAATGGAATATCCCTCAGCCATGAAATCAATGTCATAAGGCTAGTAGCAGCATGATGAGTGGATTTAGGTACGATGACTCTAAGTGAAATAAGTCACACAGAAAAAGACACTTATCCTAAGATATCACGTACAGAGGGAATGTCAAAATCGCTACCCTTGAACTGAATTACAAAACAGAACAGAGTCACACGTTTAGAAAACACACTATGGCTGCTTAAAGGGAAAGGTCAGGTGGGGTGATGCATAAAACAAGGGTTTGAAATTAGCTCAGATACCGTTCCATAAGCCAAATATGTAATAGACAAGCCCTACTCCCTGCTCAGTGAACTGGACGCAACACCCCCTATTCACCGCACAAGAATATATCTGACTAGTAAGAATCTGAAAACCTATGTATTGATATCTCTCTGGAAGTGAATCAAGAGGGTGTAAAGCGGCATCAACACAGCAGTGAAAAGCAGCTAAACCCCATTATAAACATAAATTACTTAAAAAAAAAACCCCTAAAACAAAGACAGTGACAGAGAGAGAAATTCTTACAAAATCTGTTCAGGGGCTCTGATGCAACCTGGATTGACCATATCTAGACCCACAGCTGGATGAGACATTAGGCTGGACACTCTTGGGGCTGAGAGGATTGGTGAGGTTGGGTGAGCAAACGCAGACCCTTTAAAGTAATACTGCGTGCTACCCATCCCATGGGTCCCAAATCTGCAGGTTCAAGGGCATCTTCCTACATCGAAAACATGCATGGGAAACCCAGAAGATGGTACACCGTGTGATCGGGAAAGGTTTCTAAAACGCACCTCACTTCTCCTCTCCTTGTGCTCGGGTTCGCCATTCCAGCCGCTTTACTAACAATCTCCCTACTTGGAGAATCAGCACCGTTAACCTCCTGTTTCGTACAGGTTGCAATTTGTCCTGAGGATAAACGGGAAGAGGGGGAACCAATGAGAGACGAGCTCTCGGTGTTGGGACAGGCACAGATCACTCTATTTTCCCATCAGGAAGAAGAATGAACCACAGGCTCAGCCTGCCCCTCCGGAACCAGAATAGGGCCTGAAGCAATCCTGCGCTTTTGCGGCCAGCTCCCAAACAAGCGAGTTGACAAATGGAGCTCAGGGGCACTGCAATTCACAAACCTGCAGAGTTATAAAGGATAACTCTCGTCCACAAATATATTGAGGCAAGGCAACGAAGAGGATTTGAAAGCAAGGCAGAATTGCAGGAAACAGATTTCAGGAGGTAGATTCGACTCGCCTTTAAAGCCCATGAAAAGCGGCAAAACGTCGACAATGATGCCCTTGGCCAAAAAGGGCGTATGCGTTTTTTCCTGAATATATTCAGGAAAAAACGCATACGCCCTTTTTGGCCAACCAAGCAAGCCGGAAAGGCAAATCGGCACTACAAAGAAGTCTCGCTTGCCATCGGTCAAAAGGGCCATGCTGAAAAAAGTGTAAAAACCAGAAATGCAGGCCAGGCCATGGAGACATGGGAGCCTTGCTACGCTGATGGGCGGGATGTAAATTGCCAACAGCCACTCTGGAGAAGTGTACGGTGTGTCCTGAAACATGTAATAAACACAGCTTAGAGAGCATAGGGCACTTCCACTCATGGGCGTATACATTGGGAAAACTGAAAATCCACAAGACACAGGCACCCCAAAGTGTAGGGCTGCTCTGTTTACAAGAACCTCCACTTCGGTACACCTTAAATAGCCCAGGAAGAAGTTGTGGTACTTATGCACAATGGAATATCCCTCAGCCATGAAATCAATGTCATAAGGCTAGTAGCAGCATGATGAGTGGATTTAGGTACGATGACTCTAAGTGAAATAAGTCACACAGAAAAAGACACTTATCCTAAGATATCACGTACAGAGGGAATGTCAAAATCGCTACCCTTGAACTGAATTACAAAACAGAACAGAGTCACACGTTTAGAAAACACACGATGGCTGCTTAACGGGAAAGGTCAGGTGGGGTGATGCATAAAACAAGGGTTTGAAATTAGCTCAGATACCGTTCCATAAGCCAAATATGTAATAGACAAGACCTACTCCCTGCTCAGTGAACTGGACGCAACACCCCCTATTCACCGCACAAGAATATATCTGACTAGTAAGAATCTGAAAACCTATGTATTGATATCTCTCTGGAAGTGAATCAAGAGGGTGTAAAGCGGCATCAACACAGCAGGGAAAAGCAGCCAAGCCCCATTCTAAACATAAATTACTTATAAAAAAAACCCCTAAAACAAAGACAGTGACAGAGAGAGAAATTCTTACAAAATCCGTTCAGGGGCTCTGATGCAACCTGGATTGACCATATCTAGACCCACAGCTGGATGAGACATTAGGCTGGACACTCTTGGGGCTGAGAGGATTGGTGAGGTTGGGTGAGCAAACGCAGACCCTTTAAAGTAATACTGCGTGCTACCCATCCCATGGGTCCCAAATCTCCAGGTTCAAGGGCATCTTCCTACATCGAAAACATGCATGGGAAACCCAGAAGATGGTACACCGTGTGATCGGGAAAGGTTTCTAAAACGCACCTCACTTCTCCTCTCCTTGTGCTCGGGTTCGCCATTCCAGCCGCTTTACTAACAATCTCCCTACTTGGAGAATCAGCACCGTTAACCTCCTGTTTCGTACAGGTTGCAATTTGTCCTGAGGATAAACGGGAAGAGGGGGAACCAATGAGAGACGAGCTCTCGGTGTTGGGACAGGCACAGATCACTCTATTTTCCCATCAGGAAGAAGAATGAACCACAGGCTCAGCCTGCCCCTCCGGAACCAGAATAGGGCCTGAAGCAATCCTGCGCTTTTGCGGCCAGCTCCCGAACAAGCGAGTTGACAAATGGAGCTCAGGGGCACTGCAATTCACAAACCTGCAGAGTTATAAAGGATAACTCTCTTCCACAAATGTATTGAGGGAAGGCAACGAAGAGGATTTGAAAGCAAGGCAGAATTGCAAGAAACAGATTTCAGGAGGTAGATTCGACTCGCCTTTAAAGCCCATGAAAAGCGGCAAAACGTCGACAATGATGCCCTTGGCCAAAAAGGGCGTATGCGTTTTTTCCTGAATATATTCAGGAAAAAACGCATACGCCCTTTTTGGCCAACCAAGCAAGCCGGAAAGGCAAATCGGCACTACAAAGAAGTCTCGCTTGCCATCGGTCAAAAGGGCCATGCTGAAAAAAGTGTAAAAACCAGAAATGCAGGCCAGGCCATGGAGACATGGGAGCCTTGCTACGCTCATGGGCGGGATGTAAATTGCCAACAGCCACTCTGGAGAAGTGTACGGTGTGATCTGAAACATGTAATAAACACAGCTTAGAGAGCATAGGGCACTTCCACTCATGGGCGTATACATTGGGAAAACTGAAAAGCCACAAGACACAGGCACCCCAAAGTGTAGGGCTGCTCTGTTTACAAGAACCTCCACTTCGGTACACCTTAAATAGCCCAGGAAGAAGTTGTGGTACTTATGCACAATGGAATATCCCTCAGCCATGAAATCAATGTCATAAGGCTAGTAGCAGCATGATGAGTGGATTTAGGTACGATGACTCTAAGTGAAATAAGTCACACAGAAAAAGACACTTATCCTAAGATATCACGTACAGAGGGAATGTCAAAATCGCTACCCTTGAACTGAATTACAAAACAGAACAGAGTCACACGTTTAGAAAACACACTATGGCTGCTTAAAGGGAAAGGTCAGGTGGGGTGATGCATAAAACAAGGGTTTGAAATTAGCTCAGATACCGTTCCATAAGCCAAATATGTAATAGACAAGCCCTACTCCCTGCTCAGTGAACTGGACGCAACACCCCCTATTCACCGCACAAGAATATATCTGACTAGTAAGAATCTGAAAACCTATGTATTGATATCTCTCTGGAAGTGAATCAAGAGGGTGTAAAGCGGCATCAACACAGCAGTGAAAAGCAGCTAAACCCCATTATAAAAATAAATTACTTAAAAAAAAAACCCCTAAAACAAAGACAGTGACAGAGAGAGAAATTCTTACAAAATCCGTTCAGGGGCTCTGATGCAACCTGGATTGACCATATCTAGACCCACAGCTGGATGAGACATTAGGCTGGACACTCTTGGGGCTGAGAGGTTTGGTGAGGTTGGGTGAGCAAACGCAGACCCTTTAAAGTAATACTGCGTGCTACCCATCCCATGGGTCCCAAATCTGCAGGTTCAAGGGCATCTTCCTACATCGAAAACATGCATGGGAAACCCAGAAGATGGTACACCGTGTGATCGGGAAAGGTTTCTAAAACGCACCTCACTTCTCCTCTCCTTGTGCTCGGGTTCGCCATTCCAGCCGCTTTACTAAAAATCTCCCTACTTGGAGAATCAGCACCGTTAACCTCCTGTTTCGTACAGGTTGCAATTTGTCCTGAGGATAAACGGGAAGAGGGGGAACCAATGAGAGACGAGCTCTCGGTGTTGGGACAGGCACAGATCACTCTATTTTCCCATCAGGAAGAAGAATGAACCACAGGCTCAGCCTGCCCCTCCGGAACCAGAATAGGGCCTGAAGCAATCCTGCGCTTTTGCGGCCAGCTCCCAAACAAGCGAGTTGACAAATGGAGCTCAGGGGCACTGCAATTCACAAACCTGCAGAGTTATAAAGGATAACTCTCTTCCACAAATGTATTGAGGGAAGGCAACGAAGAGGATTTGAAAGCAAGGCAGAATTGCAAGAAACAGACTTCAGGAGGTAGATTCGACTCGCCTTTAAAGCCCATGAAAAGCGGCAAAACGTCGACAATGATGCCCTTGGCCAAAAAGGGCGTATGCGTTTTTTCCTGAATATATTCAGGAAAAAACGCATACGCCCTTTTTGGCCAACCAAGCAAGCCGGAAAGGCAAATCGGCACTACAAAGAAGTCTCGCTTGCCATCGGTCAAAAGGGCCATGCTGAAAAAAGTGTAAAAACCAGAAATGCAGGACAGGCCATGGAGACATGGGAGCCTTGCTACGCTCATGGGCGGGATGTAAATTGCCAACAGCCACTCTGGAGAAGTGTACGGTGTGATCTGAAACATGTAATAAACACAGCTTAGAGAGCATAGGGCACTTCCACTCATGGGCGTATACATTGGGAAAACTGAAAATCCACAAGACACAGGCACCCCAAAGTGTAGGGCTGCTCTGTTTACAAGAACCTCCACTTCGGTACACCTTAAATAGCCCAGGAAGAAGTTGTGGTACTTATGCACAATGGAATATCCCTCAGCCATGAAATCAATGTCATAAGGCTAGTAGCAGCATGATGAGTGGATTTAGGTACGATGACTCTAAGTGAAATAAGTCACACAGAAAAAGACACTTATCCTAAGATATCACGTACAGAGGGAATGTCAAAATCGCTACCCTTGAACTGAATTACAAAACAGAACAGAGTCACACGTTTAGAAAACACACGATGGCTGCTTAACGGGAAAGGTCAGGTGGGGTGATGCATAAAACAAGGGTTTGAAATTAGCTCAGATACCGTTCCATAAGCCAAATATGTAATAGACAAGACCTACTCCCTGCTCAGTGAACTGGACGCAACACCCCCTATTCACCGCACAAGAATATATCTGACTAGTAAGAATCTGAAAACCTATGTATTGATATCTCTCTGGAAGTGAATCAAGAGGGTGTAAAGCGGCATCAACACAGCAGGGAAAAGCAGCCAAGCCCCATTCTAAACATAAATTACTTATAAAAAAAACCCCTAAAACAAAGACAGTGACAGAGAGAGAAATTCTTACAAAATCCGTTCAGGGGCTCTGATGCAACCTGGATTGACCATATCTAGACCCACAGCTGGATGAGACATTAGGCTGGACACTCTTGGGGCTGAGAGGATTGGTGAGGTTGGGTGAGCAAACGCAAACCCTTTAAAGTAATACTGCGTGCTACCCATCCCATGGGTCCCAAATCTGCAGGTTCAAGGGCATCTTCCTACATCGAAAACATGCATGGGAAACCCAGAAGATGGTACACCGTGTGATCGGGAAAGGTTTCTAAAACGCACCTCACTTCTCCTCTCCTTGTGCTCGGGTTCGCCATTCCAGCCGCTTTACTAACAATCTCCCTACTTGGAGAATCAGCACCGTTAACCTCCTGTTTCGTACAGGTTGCAATTTGTCCTGAGGATAAACGGGAAGAGGGGGAACCAATGAGAGACGAGCTCTCGGTGTTGGGACAGGCACAGATCACTCTATTTTCCCATCAGGAAGAAGAATGAACCACAGGCTCAGCCTGCCCCTCCGGAACCAGAATAGGGCCTGAAGCAATCCTGCGCTTTTGCGGCCAGCTCCCAAACAAGCGAGTTGACAAATGGAGCTCAGGGGCACTGCAATTCACAAACCTGCAGAGTTATAAAGGATAACTCTCTTCCACAAATGTATTGAGGGAAGGCAACGAAGAGGATTTGAAAGCAAGGCAGAATTGCAAGAAACAGATTTCAGGAGGTAGATTCGACTCGCCTTTAAAGCCCATGAAAAGCGGCAAAACGTCGACAATGATGCCCTTGGCCAAAAAGGGCGTATGCGTTTTTTCCTGAATATATTCAGGAAAAAACGCATACGCCCTTTTTGGCCAACCAAGCAAGCCGGAAAGGCAAATCGGCACTACAAAGAAGTCTCGCTTGCCATCGGTCAAAAGGGCCATGCTGAAAAAAGTGTAAAAACCAGAAATGCAGGACAGGCCATGGAGACATGGGAGCCTTGCTACGCTCATGGGCGGGATGTAAATTGCCAACAGCCACTCTGGAGAAGTGTACGGTGTGATCTGAAACATGTAATAAACACAGCTTAGAGAGCATAGGGCACTTCCACTCATGGGCGTATACATTGGGAAAACTGAAAAGCCACAAGACACAGGCACCCCAAAGTGTAGGGCTGCTCTGTTTACAAGAACCTCCACTTCGGTACACCTTAAATAGCCCAGGAAGAAGTTGTGGTACTTATGCACAATGGAATATCCCTCAGCCATGAAATCAATGTCATAAGGCTAGTAGCAGCATGATGAGTGGATTTAGGTACGATGACTCTAAGTGAAATAAGTCACACAGAAAAAGACACTTATCCTAAGATATCACGTACAGAGGGAATGTCAAAATCGCTACCCTTGAACTGAATTACAAAACAGAACAGAGTCACACGTTTAGAAAACACACTATGGCTGCTTAAAGGGAAAGGTCAGGTGGGGTGATGCATAAAACAAGGGTTTGAAATTAGCTCAGATACCGTTCCATAAGCCAAATATGTAATAGACAAGCCCTACTCCCTGCTCAGTGAACTGGACGCAACACCCCCTATTCACCGCACAAGAATATATCTGACTAGTAAGAATCTGAAAACCTATGTATTGATATCTCTCTGGAAGTGAATCAAGAGGGTGTAAAGCGGCATCAACACAGCAGGGAAAAGCAGCTAAACCCCATTATAAAAATAAATTACTTAAAAAAAAAAACCCCTAAAACAAAGACAGTGACAGAGAGAGAAATTCTTACAAAATCCGTTCAGGGGCTCTGATGCAACCTGGATTGACCATATCTAGACCCACAGCTGGATGAGACATTAGGCTGGACACTCTTGGGGCTGAGAGGATTGGTGAGGTTGGGTGAGCAAACGCAGACCCTTTAAAGTAATACTGCGTGCTACCCATCCCATGGGTCCCAAATCTGCAGGTTCAAGGGCATCTTCCTACATCGAAAACATGCATGGGAAACCCAGAAGATGGTACACCGTGTGATCGGGAAAGGTTTCTAAAACGCACCTCACTTCTCCTCTCCTTGTGCTCGGGTTCGCCATTCCAGCCGCTTTACTAACAATCTCCCTACTTGGAGAATCAGCACCGTTAACCTCCTGTTTCGTACAGGTTGCAATTTGTCCTGAGGATAAACGGGAAGAGGGGGAACCAATGAGAGACGAGCTCTCGGTGTTGGGACAGGCACAGATCACTCTATTTTCCCATCAGGAAGAAGAATGAACCACAGGCTCAGCCTGCCCCTCCGGAACCAGAATAGGGCCTGAAGCAATCCTGCGCTTTTGCGGCCAGCTCCCAAACAAGCGAGTTGACAAATGGAGCTCAGGGGCACTGCAATTCACAAACCTGCAGAGTTATAAAGGATAACTCTCTTCCACAAATGTATTGAGGGAAGGCAACGAAGAGGATTTGAAAGCAAGGCAGAATTGCAAGAAACAGATTTCAGGAGGTAGATTCGACTCGCCTTTAAAGCCCATGAAAAGCGGCAAAACGTCGACAATGATGCCCTTGGCCAAAAAGGGCGTATGCGTTTTTTCCTGAATATATTCAGGAAAAAACGCATACGCCCTTTTTGGCCAACCAAGCAAGCCGGAAAGGCAAATCGGCACTACAAAGAAGTCTCGCTTGCCATCGGTCAAAAGGGCCATGCTGAAAAAAGTGTAAAAACCAGAAATGCAGGACAGGCCATGGAGACATGGGAGCCTTGCTACGCTCATGGGCGGGATGTAAATTGCCAACAGCCACTCTGGAGAAGTGTACGGTGTGATCTGAAACATGTAATAAACACAGCTTAGAGAGCATAGGGCACTTCCACTCATGGGCGTATACATTGGGAAAACTGAAAAGCCACAAGACACAGGCACCCCAAAGTGTAGGGCTGCTCTGTTTACAAGAACCTCCACTTCGGTACACCTTAAATAGCCCAGGAAGAAGTTGTGGTACTTATGCACAATGGAATATCCCTCAGCCATGAAATCAATGTCATAAGGCTAGTAGCAGCATGATGAGTGGATTTAGGTACGATGACTCTAAGTGAAATAAGTCACACAGAAAAAGACACTTATCCTAAGATATCACGTACAGAGGGAATGTCAAAATCGCTACCCTTGAACTGAATTACAAAACAGAACAGAGTCACACGTTTAGAAAACACACGATGGCTGCTTAACGGGAAAGGTCAGGTGGGGTGATGCATAAAACAAGGGTTTGAAATTAGCTCAGATACCGTTCCATAAGCCAAATATGTAATAGACAAGCCCTACTCCCTGCTCAGTGAACTGGACGCAACACCCCCTATTCACCGCACAAGAATATATCTGACTAGTAAGAATCTGAAAACCTATGTATTGATATCTCTCTGGAAGTGAATCAAGAGGGTGTAAAGCGGCATCAACACAGCAGTGAAAAGCAGCTAAACCCCATTATAAACATAAATTACTTAAAAAAAAAACCCCTAAAACAAAGACAGTGACAGAGAGAGAAATTCTTACAAAATCTGTTCAGGGGCTCTGATGCAACCTGGATTGACCATATCTAGACCCACAGCTGGATGAGACATTAGGCTGGACACTCTTGGGGCTGAGAGGATTGGTGAGGTTGGGTGAGCAAACGCAGACCCTTTAAAGTAATACTGCGTGCTACCCATCCCATGGGTCCCAAATCTGCAGGTTCAAGGGCATCTTCCTACATCGAAAACATGCATGGGAAACCCAGAAGATGGTACACCGTGTGATCGGGAAAGGTTTCTAAAACGCACCTCACTTCTCCTCTCCTTGTGCTCGGGTTCGCCATTCCAGCCGCTTTACTAACAATCTCCCTACTTGGAGAATCAGCACCGTTAACCTCCTGTTTCGTACAGGTTGCAATTTGTCCTGAGGATAAACGGGAAGAGGGGGAACCAATGAGAGACGAGCTCTCGGTGTTGGGACAGGCACAGATCACTCTATTTTCCCATCAGGAAGAAGAATGAACCACAGGCTCAGCCTGCCCCTCCGGAACCAGAATAGGGCCTGAAGCAATCCTGCGCTTTTGCGGCCAGCTCCCAAACAAGCGAGTTGACAAATGGAGCTCAGGGGCACTGCAATTCACAAACCTGCAGAGTTATAAAGGATAACTCTCGTCCACAAATATATTGAGGCAAGGCAACGAAGAGGATTTGAAAGCAAGGCAGAATTGCAGGAAACAGATTTCAGGAGGTAGATTCGACTCGCCTTTAAAGCCCATGAAAAGCGGCAAAACGTCGACAATGATGCCCTTGGCCAAAAAGGGCGTATGCGTTTTTTCCTGAATATATTCAGGAAAAAACGCATACGCCCTTTTTGGCCAACCAAGCAAGCCGGAAAGGCAAATCGGCACTACAAAGAAGTCTCGCTTGCCATCGGTCAAAAGGGCCATGCTGAAAAAAGTGTAAAAACCAGAAATGCAGGCCAGGCCATGGAGACATGGGAGCCTTGCTACGCTCATGGGCGGGATGTAAATTGCCAACAGCCACTCTGGAGAAGTGTACGGTGTGTCCTGAAACATGTAATAAACACAGCTTAGAGAGCATAGGGCACTTCCACTCATGGGCGTATACATTGGGAAAACTGAAAATCCACAAGACACAGGCACCCCAAAGTGTAGGGCTGCTCTGTTTACAAGAACCTCCACTTCGGTACACCTTAAATAGCCCAGGAAGAAGTTGTGGTACTTATGCACAATGGAATATCCCTCAGCCATGAAATCAATGTCATAAGGCTAGTAGCAGCATGATGAGTGGATTTAGGTACGATGACTCTAAGTGAAATAAGTCACACAGAAAAAGACACTTATCCTAAGATATCACGTACAGAGGGAATGTCAAAATCGCTACCCTTGAACTGAATTACAAAACAGAACAGAGTCACACGTTTAGAAAACACACGATGGCTGCTTAACGGGAAAGGTCAGGTGGGGTGATGCATAAAACAAGGGTTTGAAATTAGCTCAGATACCGTTCCATAAGCCAAATATGTAATAGACAAGACCTACTCCCTGCTCAGTGAACTGGACGCAACACCCCCTATTCACCGCACAAGAATATATCTGACTAGTAAGAATCTGAAAACCTATGTATTGATATCTCTCTGGAAGTGAATCAAGAGGGTGTAAAGCGGCATCAACACAGCAGGGAAAAGCAGCCAAGCCCCATTCTAAACATAAATTACTTATAAAAAAAACCCCTAAAACAAAGACAGTGACAGAGAGAGAAATTCTTACAAAATCCGTTCAGGGGCTCTGATGCAACCTGGATTGACCATATCTAGACCCACAGCTGGATGAGACATTAGGCTGGACACTCTTGGGGCTGAGAGGATTGGTGAGGTTGGGTGAGCAAACGCAAACCCTTTAAAGTAATACTGCGTGCTACCCATCCCATGGGTCCCAAATCTGCAGGTTCAAGGGCATCTTCCTACATCGAAAACATGCATGGGAAACCCAGAAGATGGTACACCGTGTGATCGGGAAAGGTTTCTAAAACGCACCTCACTTCTCCTCTCCTTGTGCTCGGGTTCGCCATTCCAGCCGCTTTACTAACAATCTCCCTACTTGGAGAATCAGCACCGTTAACCTCCTGTTTCGTACAGGTTGCAATTTGTCCTGAGGATAAACGGGAAGAGGGGGAACCAATGAGAGACGAGCTCTCGGTGTTGGGACAGGCACAGATCACTCTATTTTCCCATCAGGAAGAAGAATGAACCACAGGCTCAGCCTGCCCCTCCGGAACCAGAATAGGGCCTGAAGCAATCCTGCGCTTTTGCGGCCAGCTCCCAAACAAGCGAGTTGACAAATGGAGCTCAGGGGCACTGCAATTCACAAACCTGCAGAGTTATAAAGGATAACTCTCTTCCACAAATGTATTGAGGGAAGGCAACGAAGAGGATTTGAAAGCAAGGCAGAATTGCAAGAAACAGATTTCAGGAGGTAGATTCGACTCGCCTTTAAAGCCCATGAAAAGCGGCAAAACGTCGACAATGATGCCCTTGGCCAAAAAGGGCGTATGCGTTTTTTCCTGAATATATTCAGGAAAAAACGCATACGCCCTTTTTGGCCAACCAAGCAAGCCGGAAAGGCAAATCGGCACTACAAAGAAGTCTCGCTTGCCATCGGTCAAAAGGGCCATGCTGAAAAAAGTGTAAAAACCAGAAATGCAGGACAGGCCATGGAGACATGGGAGCCTTGCTACGCTCATGGGCGGGATGTAAATTGCCAACAGCCACTCTGGAGAAGTGTACGGTGTGATCTGAAACATGTAATAAACACAGCTTAGAGAGCATAGGGCACTTCCACTCATGGGCGTATACATTGGGAAAACTGAAAAGCCACAAGACACAGGCACCCCAAAGTGTAGGGCTGCTCTGTTTACAAGAACCTCCACTTCGGTACACCTTAAATAGCCCAGGAAGAAGTTGTGGTACTTATGCACAATGGAATATCCCTCAGCCATGAAATCAATGTCATAAGGCTAGTAGCAGCATGATGAGTGGATTTAGGTACGATGACTCTAAGTGAAATAAGTCACACAGAAAAAGACACTTATCCTAAGATATCACGTACAGAGGGAATGTCAAAATCGCTACCCTTGAACTGAATTACAAAACAGAACAGAGTCACACGTTTAGAAAACACACGATGGCTGCTTAACGGGAAAGGTCAGGTGGGGTGATGCATAAAACAAGGGTTTGAAATTAGCTCAGATACCGTTCCATAAGCCAAATATGTAATAGACAAGCCCTACTCCCTGCTCAGTGAACTGGACGCAACACCCCCTATTCACCGCACAAGAATATATCTGACTAGTAAGAATCTGAAAACCTATGTATTGATATCTCTCTGGAAGTGAATCAAGAGGGTGTAAAGCGGCATCAACACAGCAGGGAAAAGCAGCCAAGCCCCATTCTAAACATAAATTACTTATAAAAAAAACCCCTAAAACAAAGACAGTGACAGAGAGAGAAATTCTTACAAAATCCGTTCAGGGGCTCTGATGCAACCTGGATTGACCATATCTAGACCCACAGCTGGATGAGACATTAGGCTGGACACTCTTGGGGCTGAGAGGATTGGTGAGGTTGGGTGAGCAAACGCAGACCCTTTAAAGTAATACTGCGTGCTACCCATCCCATGGGTCCCAAATCTCCAGGTTCAAGGGCATCTTCCTACATCGAAAACATGCATGGGAAACCCAGAAGATGGTACACCGTGTGATCGGGAAAGGTTTCTAAAACGCACCTCACTTCTCCTCTCCTTGTGCTCGGGTTCGCCATTCCAGCCGCTTTACTAACAATCTCCCTACTTGGAGAATCAGCACCGTTAACCTCCTGTTTCGTACAGGTTGCAATTTGTCCTGAGGATGAACGGGAAGAGGGGGAAGCAGTGAGAGACGAGCTCTCGGCGTTGGGACAGGCACAGGTCACTCTATTTTCCCATCAGGAAGAAGAATGAACCACAGGCTCAGCCTGCCCCTCCGGAACCAGAATAGGGCCTGAAGCAATCCTGCGCTTTTGCGGCCAGCTCCCAAACAAGCGAGTTGACAAATGGAGCTCAGGGGCACTGCAATTCACAAACCTGCAGAGTTATAAAGGATAACTCTCGTCCACAAATATATTGAGGCAAGGCAACGAAGAGGATTTGAAAGCAAGGCAGAATTGCAGGAAACAGATTTCAGGAGGTAGATTCGACTCGCCTTTAAAGCCCATGAAAAGCGGCAAAACGTCGACAATGATGCCCTTGGCCAAAAAGGGCGTATGCGTTTTTTCCTGAATATATTCAGGAAAAAACGCATACGCCCTTTTTGGCCAACCAAGCAAGCCGGAAAGGCAAATCGGCACTACAAAGAAGTCTCGCTTGCCATCGGTCAAAAGGGCCATGCTGAAAAAAGTGTAAAAACCAGAAATGCAGGCCAGGCCATGGAGACATGGGAGCCTTGCTACGCTGATGGGCGGGATGTAAATTGCCAACAGCCACTCTGGAGAAGTGTACGGTGTGTCCTGAAACATGTAATAAACACAGCTTACAGAGCATAGGGCACTTCCACTCATGGGCGTATACATTGCGAAAACTGAAAATCCACAAGACACAGGCACCCCAAAGTGTAGGGCTGCTCTGTTTACAAGAACCTCCACTTCGGTACACCTTAAATAGCCCAGGAAGAAGTTGTGGTACTTATGCACAATGGAATATCCCTCAGCCATGAAATCAATGTCATAAGGCTAGTAGCAGCATGATGAGTGGATTTAGGTACGATGACTCTAAGTGAAATAAGTCACACAGAAAAAGACACTTATCCTAAGATATCACGTACAGAGGGAATGTCAAAATCGCTACCCTTGAACTGAATTACAAAACAGAACAGAGTCACACGTTTAGAAAACACACGATGGCTGCTTAACGGGAAAGGTCAGGTGGGGTGATGCATAAAACAAGGGTTTGAAATTAGCTCAGATACCGTTCCATAAGCCAAATATGTAATAGACAAGACCTACTCCCTGCTCAGTGAACTGGACGCAACACCCCCTATTCACCGCACAAGAATATATCTGACTAGTAAGAATCTGAAAACCTATGTATTGATATCTCTCTGGAAGTGAATCAAGAGGGTGTAAAGCGGCATAAGCACAGCAGTGAAAAGCAGCTAAACCCCATTACAAAAATAAATTACTTTAAAAAAAAACCCTAAAACAAAGACAGTGACAGAGAGAGAAATTCTTACAAAATCCGTTCAGGGGCTCTGATGCAACCTGGATTGACCATATCTAGACCCACAGCTGGATGAGACATTAGGCTGGACACTCTTGGGGCTGAGAGGATTGGTGAGGTTGGGTGAGCAAACGCAGACCCTTGAAAGTAATACTGCGTGGTACCCATCCCATGGGTCCCAAATCTCCAGGTTCAAGGGCATCTTCCTACATCGAAAACATGCATGGGAAACCCAGAAGATGGTACACCGTGTGATCGGGAAAGGTTTCTAAAACGCACCTCACTTCTCCTCTCCTTGTGCTCGGGTTCGCCATTCCAGCCGCTTTACTAACAATCTCCCTACTTGGAGAATCAGCACCGTTAACCTCCTGTTTCGTACAGGTTGCAATTTGTCCTGAGGATGAACGGGAAGAGGGGGAAGCAGTGAGAGACGAGCTCTCGGCGTTGGGACAGGCACAGGTCACTCTATTTTCCCATCAGGAAGAAGAATGAACCACAGGCTCAGCCTGCCCCTCCGGAACCAGAATAGGGCCTGAAGCAATCCTGCGCTTTTGCGGCCAGCTCCCAAACAAGCGAGTTGACAAATGGAGCTCAGGGGCACTGCAATTCACAAACCTGCAGAGTTATAAAGGATAACTCTCGTCCACAAATATATTGAGGCAAGGCAACGAAGAGGATTTGAAAGCAAGGCAGAATTGCAGGAAACAGATTTCAGGAGGTAGATTCGACTCGCCTTTAAAGCCCATGAAAAGCGGCAAAACGTCGACAATGATGCCCTTGGCCAAAAAGGGCGTATGCGTTTTTTCCTGAATATATTCAGGAAAAAACGCATACGCCCTTTTTGGCCAACCAAGCAAGCCGGAAAGGCAAATCGGCACTACAAAGAAGTCTCGCTTGCCATCGGTCAAAAGGGCCATGCTGAAAAAAGTGTAAAAACCAGAAATGCAGGCCAGGCCATGGAGACATGGGAGCCTTGCTACGCTGATGGGCGGGATGTAAATTGCCAACAGCCACTCTGGAGAAGTGTACGGTGTGTCCTGAAACATGTAATAAACACAGCTTAGAGAGCATAGGGCACTTCCACTCATGGGCGTATACATTGCGAAAACTGAAAATCCACAAGACACAGGCACCCCAAAGTGTAGGGCTGCTCTGTTTACAAGAACCTCCACTTCGGTACACCTTAAATAGCCCAGGAAGAAGTTGTGGTACTTATGCACAATGGAATATCCCTCAGCCATGAAATCAATGTCATAAGGCTAGTAGCAGCATGATGAGTGGATTTAGGTACGATGACTCTAAGTGAAATAAGTCACACAGAAAAAGACACTTATCCTAAGATATCACGTACAGAGGGAATGTCAAAATCGCTACCCTTGAACTGAATTACAAAACAGAACAGAGTCACACGTTTAGAAAACACACGATGGCTGCTTAACGGGAAAGGTCAGGTGGGGTGATGCATAAAACAAGGGTTTGAAATTAGCTCAGATACCGTTCCATAAGCCAAATATGTAATAGACAAGACCTACTCCCTGCTCAGTGAACTGGACGCAACACCCCCTATTCACCGCACAAGAATATATCTGACTAGTAAGAATCTGAAAACCTATGTATTGATATCTCTCTGGAAGTGAATCAAGAGGGTGTAAAGCGGCATAAGCACAGCAGTGAAAAGCAGCTAAACCCCATTACAAAAATAAATTACTTTAAAAAAAAACCCTAAAACAAAGACAGTGACAGAGAGAGAAATTCTTACAAAATCCGTTCAGGGGCTCTGATGCAACCTGGATTGACCATATCTAGACCCACAGCTGGATGAGACATTAGGCTGGACACTCTTGGGGCTGAGAGGATTGGTGAGGTTGGATGAGCAAACGCAGACCCTTGAAAGTAATACTGCGTGGTACCCATCCCATGGGTCCCAAATCTCCAGGTTCAAGGGCATCTTCCTACATCGAAAACATGCATGGGAAACCCAGAAGATGGTACACCGTGTGATCGGGAAAGGTTTCTAAAACGCACCTCACTTCTCCTCTCCTTGTGCTCGGGTTCGCCATTCCAGCCGCTTTACTAACAATCTCCCTACTTGGAGAATCAGCACCGTTAACCTCCTGTTTCGTACAGGTTGCAATTTGTCCTGAGGATGAACGGGAAGAGGGGGAAGCAGTGAGAGACGAGCTCTCGGCGTTGGGACAGGCACAGGTCACTCTATTTTCCCATCAGGAAGAAGAATGAACCACAGGCTCAGCCTGCCCTCCCCCCGGAACCAGAATAGGGCCTGAAGCAATCCTGCGCTTTTGCGGCCAGCTCCCAAACAAGCGAGTTGACAAATGGAGCTCAGGGGCACTGCAATTCACAAACCTGCAGAGTTATAAAGGATAACTCTCGTCCACAAATATATTGAGGGAAGGCAACGAAGAGGATTTGAAAGCAAGGCACAATTGCAGGAAACAGATTTCAGGAGGTAGATTCGACTCGCCTTTAAAGCCCATGAAAAGCGGCAAAACGTCGACAATGATGCCCTTGGCCAAAAAGGGCGTATGCGTTTTTTCCTGAATATATTCAGGAAAAAACGCATACGCCCTTTTTGGCCAACCAAGCAAGCCGGAAAGGCAAATCGGCACTACAAAGAAGTCTCGCTTGCCATCGGTCAAAAGGGCCATGCTGAAAAATGTGTAAAAACCAGAAATGCAGGCCAGGCCATGGAGACATGGGAGCCTTGCTACGCTGATGGGCGGGATGTAAATTGCCAACAGCCACTCTGGAGAAGTGTACGGTGTGTCCTGAAACATGTAATAAACACAGCTTAGAGAGCATAGGGCACTTCCACTCATGGGCGTATACATTGGGAAAACTGAAAATCCACAAGACACAGGCACCCCAAAGTGTAGGGCTGCTCTGTTTACAAGAACCTACACTTTGGTACACCTTAAATAGCTCAGGAAGAAGTTGTGGTACTTATGCACAATGGAATATCCCTCAGCCATGAAATCAATGTCATAAGGCTAGTAGCAGCATGATGAGTGGATTTAGGTACGATGACTCTAAGTGAAATAAGTCACACAGAAAAAGACACTTATCCTAAGATATCACGTACAGAGGGAATGTCAAAATCGCTACCCTTGAACTGAATTACAAAACAGAACAGAGTCACACGTTTAGAAAACACACGATGGCTGCTTAACGGGAAAGGTCAGGTGGGGTGATGCATAAAACAAGGGTTTGAAATTAGCTCAGATACCGTTCCATAAGCCAAATATGTAATAGACAAGACCTACTCCCTGCTCAGTGAACTGGACGCAACACCCCCTATTCACCGCACAAGAATATATCTGACTAGTAAGAATCTGAAAACCTATGTATTGATATCTCTCTGGAAGTGAATCAAGAGGGTGTAAAGCGGCATAAACACAGCAGTGAAAAGCAGCTAAACCCCATTATAAAAATAAATTACTTAAAAAAAAAAACCCTAAAACAAAGACAGTGACAGAGAGAGAAATTCTTACAAAATCCGTTCAGGGGCTCTGATGCAACCTGGATTGACCATATCTAGACTCACAGCTGGATGAGACCTTAGGCTGGACACTCTTGGGGCTGAGAGGATTGGTGAGGTTGGGTGAGCAAACGCAGACCCTTTAAAGTAATACTGCGTGGTACCCATCCCATGGGTCCCAAATCTCCAGGTTCAAGGGCATCTTCCTACATCGAAAACATGCATGGGAAACCCAGAAGATGGTACACCGTGTGATCGGGAAAGGTTTCTAAAACGCACCTCACTTCTCCTCTCGTTGTGCTCGGGTTCGCCATTCCAGCCGCTTTACTAACAATCTCCCTACTTGGAGAATCAGCACCGTGAACCTCCTGTTTCGTACAGGTTGCAATTTGTCCTGAGGATGAACGGGAAGAGGGGGAAGCAGTGAGAGACGAGCTCTCGGTGTTGGGACAGGCACAGGTCACTCTATTTTCCCATCAGGAAGAAGAATGAACCACAGGCTCAGCCTGCCCCCCCCCCCCGGAACCAGAATAGGGCCTGAAGCAATCCTGCGCTTTTGCGGCCAGCTCCCAAACAAGCGAGTTGACAAATGGAGCTCAGGGGCACTGCAATTCACAAACCTGCAGAGTTATAAAGGATAACTCTCGTCCACAAATATATTGAGGCAAGGCAACGAAGAGGATTTGAAAGCAAGGCAGAATTGCAGGAAACAGATTTCAGGAGGTAGATTCGATTCGCCTTTAAAGCCCATGAAAAGCGGCAAAACGTCGACAATGATGCCCTTGGCCAAAAAGGGCGTATGCGTTTTTTCCTGAATATATTCAGGAAAAAACGCATACGCCCTTTTTGGCCAACCAAGCAAGCCGGAAAGGCAAATCGGCACTACAAAGAAGTCTCGCTTGCCATCGGTCAAAAGGGCCATGCTGAAAAAAGTGTAAAAACCAGAAATGCAGGACAGGCCATGGAGACATGGGAGCCTTGCTACGCTCATGGGCGGGATGTAAATTGCCAACAGCCACTCTGGAGAAGTGTACGGTGTGTCCTGAAACATGTAATAAACACAGCTTAGAGAGCATAGGGCACTTCCACTCATGGGCGTATACATTGCGAAAACTGAAAATCCACAAGACACAGGCACCCCAAAGTGTAGGGCTGCTCTGTTTACAAGAACCTCCACTTCGGTACACCTTAAATAGCCCAGGAAGAAGTTGTGGTACTTATGCACAATGGAATATCCCTCAGCCATGAAATCAATGTCATAAGGCTAGTAGCAGCATGATGAGTGGATTTAGGTACGATGACTCTAAGTGAAATAAGTCACACAGAAAAAGACACTTATCCTAAGATATCACGTACAGAGGGAATGTCAAAATCGCTACCCTTGAACTGAATTACAAAACAGAACAGAGTCACACGTTTAGAAAACACACGATGGCTGCTTAACGGGAAAGGTCAGGTGGGGTGATGCATAAAACAAGGGTTTGAAATTAGCTCAGATACCGTTCCATAAGCCAAATATGTAATAGACAAGACCTACTCCCTGCTCAGTGAACTGGACGCAACACCCCCTATTCACCGCACAAGAATATATCTGACTAGTAAGAATCTGAAAACCTATGTATTGATATCTCTCTGGAAGTGAATCAAGAGGGTGTAAAGCGGCATCAACACAGCAGTGAAAAGCAGCTAAACCCGATTATAAAAATAAATTACTTAAAAAAAAAAACCCTAAAACAAAGACAGTGACAGAGAGAGAAATTCTTACAAAATCCGTTCAGGGGCTCTGATGCAACCTGGATTGACCATATCTAGACCCACAGCTGGATGAGACATTAGGCTGGACACTCTTGGGGCTGAGAGTATTGGTGAGGTTGGGTGACCAAACGCAGACCCTTGAAAGTAATACTGCGTGGTACCCATCCCATGGGTCCCAAATCTGCAGGTTCAAGGGCATCTTCCTACATCGAAAACATGCATGGGAAACCCAGAAGATGGTACACCGTGTGATCGGGAAAGGTTTCTAAAACGCACCTCACTTCTCCTCTCCTTGTGCTCGGGTTCGCCATTCCAGCCGCTTTACTAACAATCTCCCTACTTGGAGAATCAGCACCGTGAACCTCCTGTTTCGTACAGGTTGCAATTTGTCCTGAGGATGAACGGGAAGAGGGGGAAGCAGTGAGAGACGAGCTCTCGGCGTTGGGACAGGCACAGGTCACTCTATTTTCCCATCAGGAAGAAGAATGAACCACAGGCTCAGCCTGCCCCCCCCTGGAAACAGAATAGGGCCTGAAGCAATCCTGCACTTTTGGGGCCAGCTCCCAAACAAGCGAGTTGACAAATGGAGCTCAGGGGCACTGCAATTCACAAACCTGCAGAGTTATAAAGGATAACTCTCGTCCACAAATATATTGAGGCAAGGCAACGAAGAGGATTTGAAAGCAAGGCAGAATTGCAGGAAACAGATTTCAGGAGGTAGATTCGACTCGCCTTTAAAGCCCATGAAAAGCGGCAAAACGTCGACAATGATGCCCTTGGCCAAAAAGGGCGTATGCGTTTTTTCCTGAATATATTCAGGAAAAAACGCATACGCCCTTTTTGGCCAACCAAGCAAGCCGGAAAGGCAAATCGGCACTACAAAGAAGTCTCGCTTGCCATCGGTCAAAAGGGCCATGCTGAAAAAAGTGTAAAAACCAGAAATGCAGGCCAGGCCATGGAGACATGGGAGCCTTGCTACGCTGATGGGCGGGATGTAAATTGCCAACAGCCACTCTGGAGAAGTGTACGGTGTGTCCTGAAACATGTAATAAACACAGCTTAGAGAGCATAGGGCACTTCCACTCATAGGCGTATACATTGCGAAAACTGAAAATCCACAAGACACAGGCACCCCAAAGTGTAGGGCTGCTCTGTTTACAAGAACCTCCACTTCGGTACACCTTAAATAGCCCAGGAAGAAGTTGTGGTACTTATGCACAATGGAATATCCCTCAGCCATGAAATCAATGTCATAAGGCTAGTAGCAGCATGATGAGTGGATTTAGGTACGATGACTCTAAGTGAAATAAGTCACACAGAAAAAGACACTTATCCTAAGATATCACGTACAGAGGGAATGTCAAAATCGCTACCCTTGAACTGAATTACAAAACAGAACAGAGTCACACGTTTAGAAAACACACGATGGCTGCTTAACGGGAAAGGTCAGGTGGGGTGATGCATAAAACAAGGGTTTGAAATTAGCTCAGATACCGTTCCATAAGCCAAATATGTAATAGACAAGACCTACTCCCTGCTCAGTGAACTGGACGCAACACCCCCTATTCACCGCACAAGAATATATCTGACTAGTAAGAATCTGAAAACCTATGTATTAATATCTCTCTGGAAGTGAATCAAGAGGGTGTAAAGCGGCATCAACACAGCAGTGAAAAGCAGCTAAACCCCATTATAAAAATAAATTACTTAAAAAAAAACCCCTAAAACAAAGACAGTGACAGAGAGAGAAATTCTTACAAAATCCGTTCAGGGGCTCTGATGCAACCTGGATTGACCATATCTAGACCCACAGCTGGATGAGACATTAGGCTGGACACTCTTGGGGCTGAGAGGATTGGTGAGGTTGGGTGAGCAAACGCAGACCCTTGAAAGTAATACTGCGTGCTACCCAACCCATGGGTCCCAAATCTCCAGGTTCAAGGGCATCTTCCTACATCGAAAACATGCATGGGAAACCCAGAAGATGGTACACCGTGTGATCGGGAAAGGTTTCTAAAACGCACCTCACTTCTCCTCTCCTTGTGCTCGGGTTCGCCATTCCAGCCGCTTTACTAACAATCTCCCTACTTGGAGAATCAGCACCGTTAACCTCCTGTTTCGTACAGGTTGCAATTTGTCCTGAGGATGAACGGGAAGAGGGGGAACCAATGAGAGACGAGCTCTCGGTGTTGGGACAGGCACAGGTCACTCTATTTTCCCATCAGGAAGAAGAATGAACCACAGGCTCAGCCTGCCCCCTCGGAAGCAGAATAGGACCTGAAGCAATCCTGCGCTTTTGCGGCCAGCTCCCAAACAAGCGAGTTGACAAATGGAGCTCAGGGGCACTGCAATTCACAAACCTGCAGAGTTATAAAGGATAACTCTCGTCCACAAATATATTGAGGGAAGGCAACGAAGAGGATTTGAAAGCAAGGCACAATTGCAGGAAACAGATTTCAGGAGGTAGATTCGACTCGCCTTTAAAGCCCATGAAAAGCGGCAAAACGTCGACAATGATGCCCTTGGCCAAAAAGGGCGTATGCGTTTTTTCCTGAATATATTCAGGAAAAAACGCATACGCCCTTTTTGGCCAACCAAGCAAGCCGGAAAGGCAAATCGGCACTACAAAGAAGTCTCGCTTGCCATCGGTCAAAAGGGCCATGCTGAAAAAAGTGTAAAAACCAGAAATGCAGGACAGGCCATGGAGACATGGGAGCCTTGCTACGCTGATGGGCGGGATGTAAATTGCCAACAGCCACTCTGGAGAAGTGTACGGTGTGTCCTGAAACATGTAATAAACACAGCTTAGAGAGCATAGGGCACTTCCACTCATGGGCGTATACATTGCGAAAACTGAAAATCCACAAGACACAGGCACCCCAAAGTGTAGGGCTGCTCTGTTTACAAGAACCTCCACTTCGGTACACCTTAAATAGCCCAGGAAGAAGTTGTGGTACTTATGCACAATGGAATATCCCTCAGCCATGAAATCAATGTCATAAGGCTAGTAGCAGCATGATGAGTGGATTTAGGTACGATGACTCTAAGTGAAATAAGTCACACAGAAAAAGACACTTATCCTAAGGTATCACGTACAGAGGGAATGTCAAAATCGCTACCCTTGAACTGAATTACAAAACAGAACAGAGTCACACGTTTAGAAAACACACGATGGCTGCTTAACGGGAAAGGTCAGGTGGGGTGATGCATAAAACAAGGGTTTGAAATTAGCTCAGATACCGTTCCATAAGCCAAATATGTAATAGACAAGACCTACTCCCTGCTCAGTGAACTGGACGCAACACCCCCTATTCACCGCACAAGAATATATCTGACTAGTAAGAATCTGAAAACCTATGTATTGATATCTCTCTGGAAGTGAATCAAGAGGGTGTAAAGCGGCATAAACACAGCAGTGAAAAGCAGCTAAACCCCATTATAAAAATAAATTACTTAAAAAAAAAACCCTAAAACAAAGACAGTGACAGAGAGAGAAATTCTTACAAAATCCGTTCAGGGGCTCTGATGCAACCTGGATTGACCATATCTAGACTCACAGCTGGATGAGACCTTAGGCTGGACACTCTTGGGGCTGAGAGGATTGGTGAGGTTGGGTGAGCAAACGCAGACCCTTTAAAGTAATACTGCGTGGTACCCATCCCATGGGTCCCAAATCTCCAGGTTCAAGGGCATCTTCCTACATCGAAAACATGCATGGGAAACCCAGAAGATGGTACACCGTGTGATCGGGAAAGGTTTCTAAAACGCACCTCACTTCTCCTCTCGTTGTGCTCGGGTTCGCCATTCCAGCCGCTTTACTAACAATCTCCCTACTTGGAGAATCAGCACCGTGAACCTCCTGTTTCGTACAGGTTGCAATTTGTCCTGAGGATGAACGGGAAGAGGGGGAAGCAGTGAGAGACGAGCTCTGGGCGATGGGACAGGCACAGGTCACTCTATTTTCCCATCAGGAAGAAGAATGAACCACAGGCTCAGCCTGCCCCCCCCCCCCCCGGAACCAGAATAGGGCCAGAAGCAATCCTGCGCTTTTGCGGCCAGCTCCCAAACAAGCTAGTTGACAAATGGAGCTCAGGGGCACTGCAATTCACAAACCTGCAGAGTTATAAAGGATAACTCTCGTCCACAAATATATTGAGGGAAGGCAATGAAGAGGATTTGAAAGCAAGGCAGAATTGCAGGAAACAGATTTCAGGAGGTAGATTCGACTCGCCTTTAAAGCCCATGAAAAGCGGCAAAACGTCGACAATGATGCCCTTGGCCAAAAAGGGCGTATGCGTTTTTTCCTGAATATATTCAGGAAAAAACGCATACGCCCTTTTTGGCCAACCAAGCAAGCTGGAAAGGCAAATCGGCACTACAAAGAAGTCTCGCTTGCCATCGGTCAAAAGGGCCATGCTGAAAAAAGTGTAAAAACCAGAAATGCAGGCCAGGCCATGGAGACATGGGAGCCTTGCTACGCTGATGGGCGGGATGTAAATTGCCAACAGCCACTCTGGAGAAGTGTACGGTGTGTCCTGAAACATGTAATAAACACAGCTTAGAGAGCATAGGGCACTTCCACTCATGGGCGTATACATTGCGAAAACTGAAAATCCACAAGACACAGGCACCCCAAAGTGTAGGGCTGCTCTGTTTACAAGAACCTCCACTTCGGTACACCTTAAATAGCCCAGGAAGAAGTTGTGGTACTTATGCACAATGGAATATCCCTCAGCCATGAAATCAATGTCATAAGGCTAGTAGCAGCATGATGAGTGGATTTAGGTACGATGACTCTAAGTGAAATAAGTCACACAGAAAAAGACACTTATCCTAAGATATCACGTACAGAGGGAATGTCAAAATCGCTACCCTTGAACTGAATTACAAAACAGAACAGAGTCACACGTTTAGAAAACACACGATGGCTGCTTAACGGGAAAGGTCAGGTGGGGTGATGCATAAAACAAGGGTTTGAAATTAGCTCAGATACCGTTCCATAAGACAAATATGTAATAGACAAGACCTACTCCCTGCTCAGTGAACTGGACGCAACACCCCCTATTCACCGCACAAGAATATATCTGACTAGTAAGAATCTGAAAACCTATGTATTAATATCTCTCTGGAAGTGAATCAAGAGGGTGTAAAGCGGCATCAACACAGCAGTGAAAAGCAGCTAAACCCCATTATAAAAATAAATTACTTAAAAAAAAACCCCTAAAACAAAGACAGTGACAGAGAGAGAAATTCTTACAAAATCCGTTCAGGGGCTCTGATGCAACCTGGATTGACCATATCTAGACCCACAGCTGGATGAGACATTAGGCTGGACACTCTTGGGGCTGAGAGGATTGGTGAGGTTGGGTGAGCAAACGCAGACCCTTGAAAGTAATACTGCGTGCTACCCAACCCATGGGTCCCAAATCTCCAGGTTCAAGGGCATCTTCCTACATCGAAAACATGCATGGGAAACCCAGAAGATGGTACACCGTGTGATCGGGAAAGGTTTCTAAAACGCACCTCACTTCTCCTCTCCTTGTGCTCGGGTTCGCCATTCCAGCCGCTTTACTAACAATCTCCCTACTTGGAGAATCAGCACCGTTAACCTCCTGTTTCGTACAGGTTGCAATTTTTCCTGAGGATGAACGGGAAGAGGGGGAACCAATGAGAGATGAGCTCTAGGTGTTGGGACAGGCACAGGTCACTCTATTTTCCCATCAGGAAGAAGAATGAACCACAGGCTCAGCCTGCCCCCTCGGAAGCAGAATAGGACCTGAAGCAATCCTGCGCTTTTGCGGCCAGCTCCCAAACAAGCGAGTTGACAAATGGAGCTCAGGGGCACTGCAATTCACAAACCTGCAGAGTTATAAAGGATAACTCTCGTCCACAAATATATTGAGGCAAGGCAACGAAGAGGATTTGAAAGCAAGGCACAATTGCAGGAAACAGATTTCAGGAGGTAGATTCGACTCGCCTTTAAAGCCCATGAAAAGCGGCAAAACGTCGACAATGATGCCCTTGGCCAAAAAGGGCGTATGCGTTTTTTCCTGAATATATTCAGGAAAAAACGCATACGCCCTTTTTGGCCAACCAAGCAAGCCGGAAAGGCAAATCGGCACTACAAAGAAGTCTCGCTTGCCATCGGTCAAAAGGGCCATGCTGAAAAAAGTGTAAAAACCAGAAATGCAGGACAGGCCATGGAGACATGGGAGCCTTGCTACGCTCATGGGCGGGATGTAAATTGCCAACAGCCACTCTGGAGAAGTGTACGGTGTGTCCTGAAACATGTAATAAACACAGCTTAGAGAGCATAGGGCACTTCCACTCATGGGCGTATACATTGGGAAAACTGAAAATCCACAAGACACAGGCACCCCAAAGTGTAGGGCTGCTCTGTTTACAAGAACCTACACTTTGGTACACCTTAAATAGCTCAGGAAGAAGTTGTGGTACTTATGCACAATGGAATATCCCTCAGCCATGAAATCAATGTCATAAGGCTAGTAGCAGCATGATGAGTGGATTTAGGTACGATGACTCTAAGTGAAATAAGTCACACAGAAAAAGACACTTATCCTAAGATATCACGTACAGAGGGAATGTCAAAATCGCTACCCTTGAACTGAATTACAAAACAGAACAGAGTCACACGTTTAGAAAACACACGATGGCTGCCTAACGGGAAAGGTCAGGTGGGGTGATGCATAAAACAAGGGTTTGAAATTAGCTCAGATACCGTTCCATAAGCCAAATATGTAATAGACAAGACCTACTCCCTGCTCAGTGAACTGGACGCAACACCCCCTATTCACCGCACAAGAATATATCTGACTAGTAAGAATCTGAAAACCTATGTATTGATATCTCTCTGGAAGTGAATCAAGAGGGTGTAAAGCGGCATAAACACAGCAGTGAAAAGCAGCTAAACCCCATTATAAAAATAAATTACTTAAAAAAAAAAACCCTAAAACAAAGACAGTGACAGAGAGAGAAATTCTTACAAAATCCGTTCAGGGGCTCTGATGCAACCTGGATTGACCATATCTAGACTCACAGCTGGATGAGACCTTAGGCTGGACACTCTTGGGGCTGAGAGGATTGGTGAGGTTGGGTGAGCAAACGCAGACCCTTTAAAGTAATACTGCGTGGTACCCATCCCATGGGTCCCAAATCTCCAGGTTCAAGGGCATCTTCCTACATCGAAAACATGCATGGGAAACCCAGAAGATGGTACACCGTGTGATCGGGAAAGGTTTCTAAAACGCACCTCACTTCTCCTCTCGTTGTGCTCGGGTTCGCCATTCCAGCCGCTTTACTAACAATCTCCCTACTTGGAGAATCAGCACCGTGAACCTCCTGTTTCGTACAGGTTGCAATTTGTCCTGAGGATGAACGGGAAGAGGGGGAAGCAGTGAGAGACGAGCTCTCGGTGTTGGGACAGGCACAGGTCACTCTATTTTCCCATCAGGAAGAAGAATGAACCACAGGCTCAGCCTGCCCCCCCCCCGGAACCAGAATAGGGCCTGAAGCAATCCTGCGCTTTTGCGGCCAGCTCCCAAACAAGCGAGTTGACAAATGGAGCTCAGGGGCACTGCAATTCACAAACCTGCAGAGTTATAAAGGATTACTCTCGTCCACAAATATATTGAGGCAAGGCAACGAAGAGGATTTGAAAGCAAGGCAGAATTGCAGGAAACAGATTTCAGGAGGTAGATTCGACTCGCCTTTAAAGCCCATGAAAAGCGGCAAAACGTCGACAATGATGCCCTTGGCCAAAAAGGGCGTATGCGTTTTTTCCTGAATATATTCAGGAAAAAACGCATACGCCCTTTTTGGCCAACCAAGAAAGCCGGAAAGGCAAATCGGCACTACAAAGAAGTCTCGCTTGCCATCGGTCAAAAGGGCCATGCTGAAAAAAGTGTAAAAACCAGAAATGTAGGCCAGGCCATGGAGACATGGGAGCCTTGCTACGCTGATGGGCGGGATGTAAATTGCCAACAGCCACTCTGGAGAAGTGTACGGTGTGTCCTGAAACATGTAATAAACACAGCTTAGAGAGCATAGGGCACTTCCACTCATGGGCGTATACATTGGGAAAACTGAAAATCCACAAGACACAGGCACCGCAAAGTGTAGGGCTGCTCTGTTTACAAGAACCTCCACTTCGGTACACCTTAAATAGCCCAGGAAGAAGTTGTGGTACTTATGCACAATGGAATATCCCTCAGCCATGAAATCAATGTCATAAGGCTAGTAGCAGCATGATGAGTGGATTTAGGTACGATGACTCTAAGTGAAATAAGTCACACAGAAAAAGACACTTATCCTAAGATATCACGTACAGAGGGAATGTCAAAATCGCTACCCTTGAACTGAATTACAAAACAGAACAGAGTCACACGTTTAGAAAACACACGATGGCTGCTTAACGGGAAAGGTCAGGTGGGGTGATGCATAAAACAAGGGTTTGAAATTAGCTCAGATACCGTTCCATAAGCCAAATATGTAATAGACAAGACCTACTCCCTGCTCAGTGAACTGGACGCAACACCCCCTATTCACCGCACAAGAATATATCTGACTAGTAAGAATCTGAAAACCTATGTATTGATATCTCTCTGGAAGTGAATCAAGAGGGTGTAAAGCGGCATAAGCACAGCAGTGAAAAGCAGCTAAACCCCATTACAAAAATAAATTACTTTAAAAAAAAACCCTAAAACAAAGACAGTGACAGAGAGAGAAATTCTTACAAAATCCGTTCAGGGGCTCTGATGCAACCTGGATTGACCATATCTAGACCCACAGCTGGATGAGACATTAGGCTGGACACTCTTGGGGCTGAGAGGATTGGTGAGGTTGGGTGAGCAAACGCAGACCCTTGAAAGTAATACTGCGTGGTACCCATCCCATGGGTCCCAAATCTCCAGGTTCAAGGGCATCTTCCTACATCGAAAACATGCATGGGAAACCCAGAAGATGGTACACCGTGTGATCGGGAAAGGTTTCTAAAACGCACCTCACTTCTCCTCTCCTTGTGCTCGGGTTCGCCATTCCAGCCGCTTTACTAACAATCTCCCTACTTGGAGAATCAGCACCGTTAACCTCCTGTTTCGTACAGGTTGCAATTTGTCCTGAGGATGAACGGGAAGAGGGGGAAGCAGTGAGAGACGAGCTCTCGGCGTTGGGACAGGCACAGGTCACTCTATTTTCCCATCAGGAAGAAGAATGAACCACAGGCTCAGCCTGCCCCCCCCCGGAACCAGAATAGGGCCTGAAGCAATCCTGCGCTTTTGTGGCCAGCTCCCAAACAAGCGAGTTGACAAATGGAGCTCAGGGGCACTGCAATTCACAAACCTGCAGAGTTATAAAGGATAACTCTCGTCCACAAATATATTGAGGCAAGGCAACGAAGAGGATTTGAAAGCAAGGCAGAATTGCAGGAAACAGATTTCAGGAGGTAGATTCGACTCGCCTTTAAAGCCCATGAAAAGCGGCAAAACGTCGACAATGATGCCCTTGGCCAAAAAGGGCGTATGCGTTTTTTCCTGAATATATTCAGGAAAAAACGCATACGCCCTTTTTGGCCAACCAAGCAAGCCGGAAAGGCAAATCGGCACTACAAAGAAGTCTCGCTTGCCATCGGTCAAAAGGGCCATGCTGAAAAAAGTGTAAAAACCAGAAATGCAGGCCAGGCCATGGAGACATGGGAGCCTTGCTACGCTGATGGGCGGGATGTAAATTGCCAACAGCCACTCTGGAGAAGTGTACGGTGTGTCCTGAAACATGTAATAAACACAGCTTATCTTGGATTGGAAGAATAAACATTGTGAAAATGACTCTGCTACCCAAAGCAATCTACAGATTCAATGCAATCCCTATCAAACTACCACTGGCATTTTTCACAGAACTAGAACAAAAAATTTCACAATTTGTATGGAAACACAAAAGACCCCGAATAGCCAAAGCAATCTTGAGAACGAAAAATGGAGCTGGAGGAATCAGGCTCCCTGACTTCAGACTATATTACAAAGCTACAGTAATCAAGACAGTTTGGTACTGGCACAAAAACAGAAATATAGATCAATGGAACAGGATAGAAAGCCCAGAGATAAGCCCACGCACATATGGTCACCTTATCTTTGATAAAGGAGGCAAGCATATACAGTGGAGAAAAGACAGCCTCTTCAATAAGTGGTGCTGGGAAAATTGGACAGGTACATGTAAAAGTATGAAATTAGAACACTCCCTAACACCATACACAAAAATAAACTCAAAATGGATTAAAGACCTAAGTGTAAGGCCAGACACTATCAAACTCTTAGAGGAAAACATAGGCAGAACACTGTATGACATAAGTCACAGCAAGATCCTTTTTGACCCAGGTCCTAGAGAAATGGAAATAAAAACACAAATAAACAAATGGGACCTAATGAAACTTAAAAGCTTTTGCACAGCAAAGGAAACCATAAACAAGACCAAAAGACAACCCTCAGAATGGGAGAAAATATTTGCAAATGAAGCAACGGACAAAGGATTAATCTCCAAGATTTACAAGCAGCTCATGCAGCTCAATAACAAAAAAACAAACAACCCAATCCAAAAATGGGCAGAAGACCTAAATAGACATTTCTCCAAAGAAGAGATACAGATTGCCAACAGACACATGAAAGAATGCTCAACATCATTAATCATTAGAGAAATGCAAATCAAAACTACAATGAGGTATCATCTCACACCGGTCAGAATGGCCATCATCAAAAAATCTAGAAACAATAAATGCTGGAGAGGGTGTGGAGAAAAGGGAACACTCTTGCACTGTTGGTGGGAATGTAAATTGATACAGCCACTATGGAGAACAGTATGGAGGTTCCTTAAAAAACTAAAAATAGAACTACCATATGACCCAGCAATCCCACTACTGGGCATATACCCTGAGAAAACCATAATTCAGAAAGAGTCATGTACCAAAATATTCATTGCAGCTCTGTTTACAATAGCCAGGACATGGAAGCAACCTAGGTGTCCATCATCGGATGAATGGATAAAGAAGATGTGGCACATATATACAATGGAATATTACTCAGCCATAAAAAGAAATGAAATGGAGGTGTTTGTAATGAGGTGGATGGAGTTAGAGTCTGTCATACAGAGTGAAGTAAGTCAGAAAGAGAAAAACAAATACAGTATGCTAACACATATATATGGAATCTAAGGGAAAAAAAAAAAAAAAAAGAGGTCATGAAGAACCTAGTGGCAAGATGGGAATAAAGACACAGACCTACTAGAGAATGGACTTGAGGATATGGGGAGGGGGAGGGGTGAGATGTGACAGGGTGAGAGAGTGTCATGGACATATATACACTACCAAATGTAAAATAGATAACTAGTGGGAAGCAGCCGCATAGCACAGGGAGATCAGCTCGGTGCTTTGTGACCACCTAGAGGGGTGGGATAGGGAGGGTGGGAGGGAGGGAGATGCAAGAGGGAAGAGATATGGCAACATATGTATATGTGTAACTGATTCACTTTGTTGTAAAGCAGAAGCTAGCACACCATTGTAAAGCAATTATACTTCAATAAAGATGTTTAAAAAAAAAAAAAAAAAAAAAAAAACACAGCTTAGAGAGCATAGGGCACTTCCACTCATGGGCGTATACATTGGGAAAACTGAAAATCCACAAGACACAGGCACCCCAAAGTGTAGGGCTGCTCTGTTTACAAGAACCTCCACTTCGGTACACCTTAAATAGCCCAGGAAGAAGTTGTGGTACTTATGCACAATGGAATATCCCTCAGCCATGAAATCAATGTCATAAGGCTAGTAGCAGCATGATGAGTGGATTTAGGTACGATGACTCTAAGTGAAATAAGTCACACAGAAAAAGACACTTATCCTAAGATATCACGTACAGAGGGAATGTCAAAATCGCTACCCTTGAACTGAATTACAAAACAGAACAGAGTCACACGTTTAGAAAACACACGATGGCTGCTTAACGGGAAAGGTCAGGTGGGGTGATGCATAAAACAAGGGTTTGAAATTAGCTCAGATACCGTTCCATAAGCCAAATATGTAATAGACAAGACCTACTCCCTGCTCAGTGAACTGGACGCAACACCCCCTATTCACCGCACAAGAATATATCTGACTAGTAAGAATCTGAAAACCTATGTATTGATATCTCTCTGGAAGTGAATCAAGAGGGTGTAAAGCGGCATAAACACAGCAGTGAAAAGCAGCTAAACCCCATTATAAAAATAAATTACTTAAAAAAAAAAACCCTAAAACAAAGACAGTGACAGAGAGAGAAATTCTTACAAAATCCGTTCAGGGGCTCTGATGCAACCTGGATTGACCATATCTAGACTCACAGCTGGATGAGACCTTAGGCTGGACACTCTTGGGGCTGAGAGGATTGGTGAGGTTGGGTGAGCAAACGCAGACCCTTTAAAGTAATACTGCGTGGTACCCATCCCATGGGTCCCAAATCTCCAGGTTCAAGGGCATCTTCCTACATCGAAAACATGCATGGGAAACCCAGAAGATGGTACACCGTGTGATCGGGAAAGGTTTCTAAAACGCACCTCACTTCTCCTCTCGTTGTGCTCGGGTTCGCCATTCCAGCCGCTTTACTAACAATCTCCCTACTTGGAGAATCAGCACCGTGAACCTCCTGTTTCGTACAGGTTGCAATTTGTCCTGAGGATGAACGGGAAGAGGGGGAAGCAGTGAGAGACGAGCTCTCGGTGTTGGGACAGGCACAGGTCACTCTATTTTCCCATCAGGAAGAAGAATGAACCACAGGCTCAGCCTGCCCCCCCCCCGAACCAGAATAGGGCCTGAAGCAATCCTGCGCTTTTGCGGCCAGCTCCCAAACAAGCGAGTTGACAAATGGAGCTCAGGGGCACTGCAATTCACAAACCTGCAGAGTTATAAAGGATAACTCTCGTCCACAAATATATTGAGGCAAGGCAACGAAGAGGATTTGAAAGCAAGGCAGAATTGCAGGAAACAGATTTCAGGAGGTAGATTCGACTCGCCTTTAAAGCCCATGAAAAGCGGCAAAACGTCGACAATGATGCCCTTGGCCAAAAAGGGCGTATGCGTTTTTTCCTGAATATATTCAGGAAAAAACGCATACGCCCTTTTTGGCCAACCAAGAAAGCCGGAAAGGCAAATCGGCACTACAAAGAAGTCTCGCTTGCCATCGGTCAAAAGGGCCATGCTGAAAAAAGTGTAAAAACCAGAAATGTAGGCCAGGCCATGGAGACATGGGAGCCTTGCTACGCTGATGGGCGGGATGTAAATTGCCAACAGCCACTCTGGAGAAGTGTACGGTGTGTCCTGAAACATGTAATAAACACAGCTTAGAGAGCATAGGGCACTTCCACTCATGGGCGTATACATTGGGAAAACTGAAAATCCACAAGACACAGGCACCGCAAAGTGTAGGGCTGCTCTGTTTACAAGAACCTCCACTTCGGTACACCTTAAATAGCCCAGGAAGAAGTTGTGGTACTTATGCACAATGGAATATCCCTCAGCCATGAAATCAATGTCATAAGGCTAGTAGCAGCATGATGAGTGGATTTAGGTACGATGACTCTAAGTGAAATAAGTCACACAGAAAAAGACACTTATCCTAAGATATCACGTACAGAGGGAATGTCAAAATCGCTACCCTTGAACTGAATTACAAAACAGAACAGAGTCACACGTTTAGAAAACACACGATGGCTGCTTAACGGGAAAGGTCAGGTGGGGTGATGCATAAAACAAGGGTTTGAAATTAGCTCAGATACCGTTCCATAAGCCAAATATGTAATAGACAAGACCTACTCCCTGCTCAGTGAACTGGACGCAACACCCCCTATTCACCGCACAAGAATATATCTGACTAGTAAGAATCTGAAAACCTATGTATTGATATCTCTCTGGAAGTGAATCAAGAGGGTGTAAAGCGGCATAAGCACAGCAGTGAAAAGCAGCTAAACCCCATTACAAAAATAAATTACTTTAAAAAAAAACCCTAAAACAAAGACAGTGACAGAGAGAGAAATTCTTACAAAATCCGTTCAGGGGCTCTGATGCAACCTGGATTGACCATATCTAGACCCACAGCTGGATGAGACATTAGGCTGGACACTCTTGGGGCTGAGAGGATTGGTGAGGTTGGGTGAGCAAACGCAGACCCTTTAAAGTAATACTGCGTGCTACCCATCCCATGGGTCCCAAATCTGCAGGTTCAAGGGCATCTTCCTACATCGAAAACATGCATGGGAAACCCAGAAGATGGTACACCGTGTGATCGGGAAAGGTTTCTAAAACGCACCTCACTTCTCCTCTCCTTGTGCTCGGGTTCGCCATTCCAGCCGCTTTACTAACAATCTCCCTACTTGGAGAATCAGCACCGTTAACCTCCTGTTTCGTACAGGTTGCAATTTGTCCTGAGGATAAACGGGAAGAGGGGGAACCAATGAGAGACGAGCTCTCGGTGTTGGGACAGGCACAGATCACTCTATTTTCCCATCAGGAAGAAGAATGAACCACAGGCTCAGCCTGCCCCTCCGGAACCAGAATAGGGCCTGAAGCAATCCTGCGCTTTTGCGGCCAGCTCCCAAACAAGCGAGTTGACAAATGGAGCTCAGGGGCACTGCAATTCACAAACCTGCAGAGTTATAAAGGATAACTCTCTTCCACAAATGTATTGAGGGAAGGCAACGAAGAGGATTTGAAAGCAAGGCAGAATTGCAAGAAACAGATTTCAGGAGGTAGATTCGACTCGCCTTTAAAGCCCATGAAAAGCGGCAAAACGTCGACAATGATGCCCTTGGCCAAAAAGGGCGTATGCGTTTTTTCCTGAATATATTCAGGAAAAAACGCATACGCCCTTTTTGGCCAACCAAGCAAGCCGGAAAGGCAAATCGGCACTACAAAGAAGTCTCGCTTGCCATCGGTCAAAAGGGCCATGCTGAAAAAAGTGTAAAAACCAGAAATGCAGGACAGGCCATGGAGACATGGGAACCTTGCTACGCTCATGGGCGGGATGTAAATTGCCAACAGCCACTCTGGAGAAGTGTACGGTGTGATCTGAAACATGTAATAAACACAGCTTAGAGAGCATAGGGCACTTCCACTCATGGGCGTATACATTGGGAAAACTGAAAAGCCACAAGACACAGGCACCCCAAAGTGTAGGGCTGCTCTGTTTACAAGAACCTCCACTTCGGTACACCTTAAATAGCCCAGGAAGAAGTTGTGGTACTTATGCACAATGGAATATCCCTCAGCCATGAAATCAATGTCATAAGGCTAGTAGCAGCATGATGAGTGGATTTAGGTACGATGACTCTAAGTGAAATAAGTCACACAGAAAAAGACACTTATCCTAAGATATCACGTACAGAGGGAATGTCAAAATCGCTACCCTTGAACTGAATTACAAAACAGAACAGAGTCACACGTTTAGAAAACACACTATGGCTGCTTAAAGGGAAAGGTCAGGTGGGGTGATGCATAAAACAAGGGTTTGAAATTAGCTCAGATACCGTTCCATAAGCCAAATATGTAATAGACAAGACCTACTCCCTGCTCAGTGAACTGGACGCAACACCCCCTATTCACCGCACAAGAATATATCTGACTAGTAAGAATCTGAAAACCTATGTATTGATATCTCTCTGGAAGTGAATCAAGAGGGTGTAAAGCGGCATCAACACAGCAGGGAAAAGCAGCTAAACCCCATTATAAAAATAAATTACTTAAAAAAAAAAACCCCTAAAACAAAGACAGTGACAGAGAGAGAAATTCTTACAAAATCCGTTCAGGGGCTCTGATGCAACCTGGATTGACCATATCTAGACCCACAGCTGGATGAGACATTAGGCTGGACACTCTTGGGGCTGAGAGGATTGGTGAGGTTGGGTGAGCAAACGCAAACCCTTTAAAGTAATACTGCGTGCTACCCATCCCATGGGTCCCAAATCTGCAGGTTCAAGGGCATCTTCCTACATCGAAAACATGCATGGGAAACCCAGAAGATGGTACACCGTGTGATCGGGAAAGGTTTCTAAAACGCACCTCACTTCTCCTCTCCTTGTGCTCGGGTTCGCCATTCCAGCCGCTTTACTAACAATCTCCCTACTTGGAGAATCAGCACCGTTAACCTCCTGTTTCGTACAGGTTGCAATTTGTCCTGAGGATAAACGGGAAGAGGGGGAACCAATGAGAGACGAGCTCTCGGTGTTGGGACAGGCACAGATCACTCTATTTTCCCATCAGGAAGAAGAATGAACCACAGGCTCAGCCTGCCCCTCCGGAACCAGAATAGGGCCTGAAGCAATCCTGCGCTTTTGCGGCCAGCTCCCAAACAAGCGAGTTGACAAATGGAGCTCAGGGGCACTGCAATTCACAAACCTGCAGAGTTATAAAGGATAACTCTCTTCCACAAATGTATTGAGGGAAGGCAACGAAGAGGATTTGAAAGCAAGGCAGAATTGCAAGAAACAGATTTCAGGAGGTAGATTCGACTCGCCTTTAAAGCCCATGAAAAGCGGCAAAACGTCGACAATGATGCCCTTGGCCAAAAAGGGCGTATGCGTTTTTTCCTGAATATATTCAGGAAAAAACGCATACGCCCTTTTTGGCCAACCAAGCAAGCCGGAAAGGCAAATCGGCACTACAAAGAAGTCTCGCTTGCCATCGGTCAAAAGGGCCATGCTGAAAAAAGTGTAAAAACCAGAAATGCAGGACAGGCCATGGAGACATGGGAGCCTTGCTACGCTCATGGGCGGGATGTAAATTGCCAACAGCCACTCTGGAGAAGTGTACGGTGTGATCTGAAACATGTAATAAACACAGCTTAGAGAGCATAGGGCACTTCCACTCATGGGCGTATACATTGGGAAAACTGAAAAGCCACAAGACACAGGCACCCCAAAGTGTAGGGCTGCTCTGTTTACAAGAACCTCCACTTCGGTACACCTTAAATAGCCCAGGAAGAAGTTGTGGTACTTATGCACAATGGAATATCCCTCAGCCATGAAATCAATGTCATAAGGCTAGTAGCAGCATGATGAGTGGATTTAGGTACGATGACTCTAAGTGAAATAAGTCACACAGAAAAAGACACTTATCCTAAGATATCACGTACAGAGGGAATGTCAAAATCGCTACCCTTGAACTGAATTACAAAACAGAACAGAGTCACACGTTTAGAAAACACACTATGGCTGCTTAAAGGGAAAGGTCAGGTGGGGTGATGCATAAAACAAGGGTTTGAAATTAGCTCAGATACCGTTCCATAAGCCAAATATGTAATAGACAAGACCTACTCCCTGCTCAGTGAACTGGACGCAACACCCCCTATTCACCGCACAAGAATATATCTGACTAGTAAGAATCTGAAAACCTATGTATTGATATCTCTCTGGAAGTGAATCAAGAGGGTGTAAAGCGGCATCAACACAGCAGTGAAAAGCAGCTAAACCCCATTATAAAAATAAATTACTTAAAAAAAAAACCCCTAAAACAAAGACAGTGACAGAGAGAGAAATTCTTACAAAATCCGTTCAGGGGCTCTGATGCAACCTGGATTGACCATATCTAGACCCACAGCTGGATGAGACATTAGGCTGGACACTCTTGGGGCTGAGAGGATTGGTGAGGTTGGGTGAGCAAACGCAGACCCTTTAAAGTAATACTGCGTGCTACCCATCCCATGGGTCCCAAATCTGCAGGTTCAAGGGCATCTTCCTACATCGAAAACATGCATGGGAAACCCAGAAGATGGTACACCGTGTGATCGGGAAAGGTTTCTAAAACGCACCTCACTTCTCCTCTCCTTGTGCTCGGGTTCGCCATTCCAGCCGCTTTACTAACAATCTCCCTACTTGGAGAATCAGCACCGTTAACCTCCTGTTTCGTACAGGTTGCAATTTGTCCTGAGGATAAACGGGAAGAGGGGGAACCAATGAGAGACGAGCTCTCGGTGTTGGGACAGGCACAGATCACTCTATTTTCCCATCAGGAAGAAGAATGAACCACAGGCTCAGCCTGCCCCTCCGGAACCAGAATAGGGCCTGAAGCAATCCTGCGCTTTTGCGGCCAGCTCCCAAACAAGCGAGTTGACAAATGGAGCTCAGGGGCACTGCAATTCACAAACCTGCAGAGTTATAAAGGATAACTCTCTTCCACAAATGTATTGAGGGAAGGCAACGAAGAGGATTTGAAAGCAAGGCAGAATTGCAAGAAACAGATTTCAGGAGGTAGATTCGACTCGCCTTTAAAGCCCATGAAAAGCGGCAAAACGTCGACAATGATGCCCTTGGCCAAAAAGGGCGTATGCGTTTTTTCCTGAATATATTCAGGAAAAAACGCATACGCCCTTTTTGGCCAACCAAGCAAGCCGGAAAGGCAAATCGGCACTACAAAGAAGTCTCGCTTGCCATCGGTCAAAAGGGCCATGCTGAAAAAAGTGTAAAAACCAGAAATGCAGGACAGGCCATGGAGACATGGGAGCCTTGCTACGCTCATGGGCGGGATGTAAATTGCCAACAGCCACTCTGGAGAAGTGTACGGTGTGATCTGAAACATGTAATAAACACAGCTTAGAGAGCATAGGGCACTTCCACTCATGGGCGTATACATTGGGAAAACTGAAAAGCCACAAGACACAGGCACCCCAAAGTGTAGGGCTGCTCTGTTTACAAGAACCTCCACTTCGGTACACCTTAAATAGCCCAGGAAGAAGTTGTGGTACTTATGCACAATGGAATATCCCTCAGCCATGAAATCAATGTCATAAGGCTAGTAGCAGCATGATGAGTGGATTTAGGTACGATGACTCTAAGTGAAATAAGTCACACAGAAAAAGACACTTATCCTAAGATATCACGTACAGAGGGAATGTCAAAATCGCTACCCTTGAACTGAATTACAAAACAGAACAGAGTCACACGTTTAGAAAACACACTATGGCTGCTTAAAGGGAAAGGTCAGGTGGGGTGATGCATAAAACAAGGGTTTGAAATTAGCTCAGATACCGTTCCATAAGCCAAATATGTAATAGACAAGCCCTACTCCCTGCTCAGTGAACTGGACGCAACACCCCCTATTCACCGCACAAGAATATATCTGACTAGTAAGAATCTGAAAACCTATGTATTGATATCTCTCTGGAAGTGAATCAAGAGGGTGTAAAGCGGCATCAACACAGCAGTGAAAAGCAGCTAAACCCCATTATAAACATAAATTACTTAAAAAAAAAACCCCTAAAACAAAGACAGTGACAGAGAGAGAAATTCTTACAAAATCCGTTCAGGGGCTCTGATGCAACCTGGATTGACCATATCTAGACCCACAGCTGGATGAGACATTAGGCTGGACACTCTTGGGGCTGAGAGGATTGGTGAGGTTGGGTGAGCAAACGCAGACCCTTTAAAGTAATACTGCGTGCTACCCATCCCATGGGTCCCAAATCTGCAGGTTCAAGGGCATCTTCCTACATCGAAAACATGCATGGGAAACCCAGAAGATGGTACACCGTGTGATCGGGAAAGGTTTCTAAAACGCACCTCACTTCTCCTCTCCTTGTGCTCGGGTTCGCCATTCCAGCCGCTTTACTAACAATCTCCCTACTTGGAGAATCAGCACCGTTAACCTCCTGTTTCGTACAGGTTGCAATTTGTCCTGAGGATAAACGGGAAGAGGGGGAACCAATGAGAGACGAGCTCTCGGTGTTGGGACAGGCACAGATCACTCTATTTTCCCATCAGGAAGAAGAATGAACCACAGGCTCAGCCTGCCCCTCCGGAACCAGAATAGGGCCTGAAGCAATCCTGCGCTTTTGCGGCCAGCTCCCAAACAAGCGAGTTGACAAATGGAGCTCAGGGGCACTGCAATTCACAAACCTGCAGAGTTATAAAGGATAACTCTCTTCCACAAATGTATTGAGGGAAGGCAACGAAGAGGATTTGAAAGCAAGGCAGAATTGCAAGAAACAGATTTCAGGAGGTAGATTCGACTCGCCTTTAAAGCCCATGAAAAGCGGCAAAACGTCGACAATGATGCCCTTGGCCAAAAAGGGCGTATGCGTTTTTTCCTGAATATATTCAGGAAAAAACGCATACGCCCTTTTTGGCCAACCAAGCAAGCCGGAAAGGCAAATCGGCACTACAAAGAAGTCTCGCTTGCCATCGGTCAAAAGGGCCATGCTGAAAAAAGTGTAAAAACCAGAAATGCAGGACAGGCCATGGAGACATGGGAGCCTTGCTACGCTCATGGGCGGGATGTAAATTGCCAACAGCCACTCTGGAGAAGTGTACGGTGTGATCTGAAACATGTAATAAACACAGCTTAGAGAGCATAGGGCACTTCCACTCATGGGCGTATACATTGGGAAAACTGAAAAGCCACAAGACACAGGCACCCCAAAGTGTAGGGCTGCTCTGTTTACAAGAACCTCCACTTCGGTACACCTTAAATAGCCCAGGAAGAAGTTGTGGTACTTATGCACAATGGAATATCCCTCAGCCATGAAATCAATGTCATAAGGCTAGTAGCAGCATGATGAGTGGATTTAGGTACGATGACTCTAAGTGAAATAAGTCACACAGAAAAAGACACTTATCCTAAGATATCACGTACAGAGGGAATGTCAAAATCGCTACCCTTGAACTGAATTACAAAACAGAACAGAGTCACACGTTTAGAAAACACACTATGGCTGCTTAAAGGGAAAGGTCAGGTGGGGTGATGCATAAAACAAGGGTTTGAAATTAGCTCAGATACCGTTCCATAAGCCAAATATGTAATAGACAAGACCTACTCCCTGCTCAGTGAACTGGACGCAACACCCCCTATTCACCGCACAAGAATATATCTGACTAGTAAGAATCTGAAAACCTATGTATTGATATCTCTCTGGAAGTGAATCAAGAGGGTGTAAAGCGGCATCAACACAGCAGGGAAAAGCAGCTAAACCCCATTATAAAAATAAATTACTTAAAAAAAAAACCCCTAAAACAAAGATAGTGACAGAGAGAGAAATTCTTACAAAATCCGTTCAGGGGCTCTGATGCAACCTGGATTGACCATATCTAGACCCACAGCTGGATGAGACATTAGGCTGGACACTCTTGGGGCTGAGAGGATTGGTGAGGTTGGGTGAGCAAACGCAGACCCTTGAAAGTAATACTGCGTGGTACCCATCCAATGGGTCCCAAATCTCCAGGTTCAAGGGCATCTTCCTACATCGAAAACATGCATGGGAAACCCAGAAGATGGTACACCGTGTGATCGGGAAAGGTTTCTAAAACGCACCTCACTTCTCCTCTCCTTGTGCTCGGGTTCGCCATTCCAGCCGCTTTACTAACAATCTCCCTACTTGGAGAATCAGCACCGTTAACCTCCTGTTTCGTACAGGTTGCAATTTGTCCTGAGGATAAACGGGAAGAGGGGGAACCAATGAGAGACGAGCTCTCGGTGTTGGGACAGGCACAGATCACTCTATTTTCCCATCAGGAAGAAGAATGAACCACAGGCTCAGCCTGCCCCTCCGGAACCAGAATAGGGCCTGAAGCAATCCTGCGCTTTTGCGGCCAGCTCCCAAACAAGCGAGTTGACAAATGGAGCTCAGGGGCACTGCAATTCACAAACCTGCAGAGTTATAAAGGATAACTCTCTTCCACAAATGTATTGAGGGAAGGCAACGAAGAGGATTTGAAAGCAAGGCAGAATTGCAAGAAACAGATTTCAGGAGGTAGATTCGACTCGCCTTTAAAGCCCATGAAAAGCGGCAAAACGTCGACAATGATGCCCTTGGCCAAAAAGGGCGTATGCGTTTTTTCCTGAATATATTCAGGAAAAAACGCATACGCCCTTTTTGGCCAACCAAGCAAGCCGGAAAGGCAAATCGGCACTACAAAGAAGTCTCGCTTGCCATCGGTCAAAAGGGCCATGCTGAAAAAAGTGTAAAAACCAGAAATGCAGGACAGGCCATGGAGACATGGGAGCCTTGCTACGCTCATGGGCGGGATGTAAATTGCCAACAGCCACTCTGGAGAAGTGTACGGTGTGATCTGAAACATGTAATAAACACAGCTTAGAGAGCATAGGGCACTTCCACTCATGGGCGTATACATTGGGAAAACTGAAAATCCACAAGACACAGGCACCCCAAAGTGTAGGGCTGCTCTGTTTACAAGAACCTCCACTTCGGTACACTTTAAATAGCCCAGGAAGAAGTTGTGGTACTTATGCACAATGGAATATCCCTCAGCCATGAAATCAATGTCATAAGGCTAGTAGCAGCATGATGAGTGGATTTAGGTACGATGACTCTAAGTGAAATAAGTCACACAGAAAAAGACACTTATCCTAAGATATCACGTACAGAGGGAATGTCAAAATCGCTACCCTTGAACTGAATTACAAAACAGAACAGAGTCACACGTTTAGAAAACACACTATGGCTGCTTAAAGGGAAAGGTCAGGTGGGGTGATGCATAAAACAAGGGTTTGAAATTAGCTCAGATACCGTTCCATAAGCCAAATATGTAATAGACAAGACCTACTCCCTGCTCAGTGAACTGGACGCAACACCCCCTATTCACCGCACAAGAATATATCTGACTAGTAAGAATCTGAAAACCTATGTATTGATATCTCTCTGGAAGTGAATCAAGAGGGTGTAAAGCGGCATCAACACAGCAGTGAAAAGCAGCTAAACCCCATTATAAAAATAAATTACTTAAAAAAAAAAACCCCTAAAACAAAGACAGTGACAGAGAGAGAAATTCTTACAAAATCCGTTCAGGGGCTCTGATGCAACCTGGATTGACCATATCTAGACCCACAGCTGGATGAGACATTAGGCTGGACACTCTTGGGGCTGAGAGGATTGGTGAGGTTGGGTGAGCAAACGCAGACCCTTTAAAGTAATACTGCGTGCTACCCATCCCATGGGTCCCAAATCTCCAGGTTCAAGGGCATCTCCCTACATCGAAAACATGCATGGGAAACCCAGAAGATGGTACACCGTGTGATCGGGAAAGGTTTCTAAAACGCACCTCACTTCTCCTCTCCTTGTGCTCGGGTTCGCCATTCCAGCCGCTTTACTAACAATCTCCCTACTTGGAGAATCAGCACCGTTAACCTCCTGTTTCGTACAGGTTGCAATTTGTCCTGAGGATAAACGGGAAGAGGGGGAACCAATGAGAGACGAGCTCTCGGTGTTGGGACAGGCACAGATCACTCTATTTTCCCATCAGGAAGAAGAATGAACCACAGGCTCAGCCTGCCCCTCCGGAACCAGAATAGGGCCTGAAGCAATCCTGCGCTTTTGCGGCCAGCTCCCAAACAAGCGAGTTGACAAATGGAGCTCAGGGGCACTGCAATTCACAAACCTGCAGAGTTATAAAGGATAACTCTCTTCCACAAATGTATTGAGGGAAGGCAACGAAGAGGATTTGAAAGCAAGGCAGAATTGCAAGAAACAGATTTCAGGAGGTAGATTCGACTCGCCTTTAAAGCCCATGAAAAGCGGCAAAACGTCGACAATGATGCCCTTGGCCAAAAAGGGCGTATGCGTTTTTTCCTGAATATATTCAGGAAAAAACGCATACGCCCTTTTTGGCCAACCAAGCAAGCCGGAAAGGCAAATCGGCACTACAAAGAAGTCTCGCTTGCCATCGGTCAAAAGGGCCATGCTGAAAAAAGTGTAAAAACCAGAAATGCAGGCCAGGCCATGGAGACATGGGAGCCTTGCTACGCTCATGGGCGGGATGTAAATTGCCAACAGCCACTCTGGAGAAGTGTACGGTGTGATCTGAAACATGTAATAAACACAGCTTAGAGAGCATAGGGCACTTCCACTCATGGGCGTATACATTGGGAAAACTGAAAAGCCACAAGACACAGGCACCCCAAAGTGTAGGGCTGCTCTGTTTACAAGAACCTCCACTTCGGTACACCTTAAATAGCCCAGGAAGAAGTTGTGGTACTTATGCACAATGGAATATCCCTCAGCCATGAAATCAATGTCATAAGGCTAGTAGCAGCATGATGAGTGGATTTAGGTACGATGACTCTAAGTGAAATAAGTCACACAGAAAAAGACACTTATCCTAAGATATCACGTACAGAGGGAATGTCAAAATCGCTACCCTTGAACTGAATTACAAAACAGAACAGAGTCACACGTTTAGAAAACACACTATGGCTGCTTAAAGGGAAAGGTCAGGTGGGGTGATGCATAAAACAAGGGTTTGAAATTAGCTCAGATACCGTTCCATAAGCCAAATATGTAATAGACAAGCCCTACTCCCTGCTCAGTGAACTGGACGCAACACCCCCTATTCACCGCACAAGAATATATCTGACTAGTAAGAATCTGAAAACCTATGTATTGATATCTCTCTGGAAGTGAATCAAGAGGGTGTAAAGCGGCATCAACACAGCAGGGAAAAGCAGCTAAACCCCATTATAAAAATAAATTACTTAAAAAAAAAACCCCTAAAACAAAGACAGTGACAGAGAGAGAAATTCTTACAAAATCCGTTCAGGGGCTCTGATGCAACCTGGATTGACCATATCTAGACCCACAGCTGGATGAGACATTAGGCTGGACACTCTTGGGGCTGAGAGGATTGGTGAGGTTGGGTGAGCAAACGCAGACCCTTGAAAGTAATACTGCGTGGTACCCATCCAATGGGTCCCAAATCTCCAGGTTCAAGGGCATCTTCCTACATCGAAAACATGCATGGGAAACCCAGAAGATGGTACACCGTGTGATCGGGAAAGGTTTCTAAAACGCACCTCACTTCTCCTCTCCTTGTGCTCGGGTTCGCCATTCCAGCCGCTTTACTAACAATCTCCCTACTTGGAGAATCAGCACCGTTAACCTCCTGTTTCGTACAGGTTGCAATTTGTCCTGAGGATAAACGGGAAGAGGGGGAACCAATGAGAGACGAGCTCTCGGTGTTGGGACAGGCACAGATCACTCTATTTTCCCATCAGGAAGAAGAATGAACCACAGGCTCAGCCTGCCCCTCCGGAACCAGAATAGGGCCTGAAGCAATCCTGCGCTTTTGCGGCCAGCTCCCAAACAAGCGAGTTGACAAATGGAGCTCAGGGGCACTGCAATTCACAAACCTGCAGAGTTATAAAGGATAACTCTCTTCCACAAATGTATTGAGGGAAGGCAACGAAGAGGATTTGAAAGCAAGGCAGAATTGCAAGAAACAGATTTCAGGAGGTAGATTCGACTCGCCTTTAAAGCCCATGAAAAGCGGCAAAACGTCGACAATGATGCCCTTGGCCAAAAAGGGCGTATGCGTTTTTTCCTGAATATATTCAGGAAAAAACGCATACGCCCTTTTTGGCCAACCAAGCAAGCCGGAAAGGCAAATCGGCACTACAAAGAAGTCTCGCTTGCCATCGGTCAAAAGGGCCATGATGAAAAAAGTGTAAAAACCAGAAATGCAGGCCAGGCCATGGAGACATGGGAGCCTTGCTACGCTGATGGGCGGGATGTAAATTGCCAACAGCCACTCTGGAGAAGTGTACGGTGTGTCCTGAAACATGTAATAAACACAGCTTAGAGAGCATAGGGCACTTCCACTCATGGGCGTATACATTGCGAAAACTGAAAATCCACAAGACACAGGCACCCCAAAGTGTAGGGCTGCTCTGTTTACAAGAACCTACACTTTGGTACACCTTAAATAGCTCAGGAAGATGTTGTGGTACTTATGCACAATGGAATATCCCTCAGCCATGAAATCAATGTCATAAGGCTAGTAGCAGCATGATGAGTGGATTTAGGTACGATGACTCTAAGTGAAATAAGTCACACAGAAAAAGACACTTATCCTAAGATATCACGTACAGAGGGAATGTCAAAATCGCTACCCTTGAACTGAATTACAAAACAGAACAGAGTCACACGTTTAGAAAACACACTATGGCTGCTTAAAGGGAAAGGTCAGGTGGGGTGATGCATAAAACAAGGGTTTGAAATTAGCTCAGATACCGTTCCATAAGCCAAATATGTAATAGACAAGACCTACTCCCTGCTCAGTGAACTGGACGCAACACCCCCTATTCACCGCACAAGAATATATCTGACTAGTAAGAATCTGAAAACCTATGTATTGATATCTCTCTGGAAGTGAATCAAGAGGGTGTAAAGCGGCATCAACACAGCAGTGAAAAGCAGCTAAACCCCATTATAAAAATAAATTACTTAAAAAAAAAAACCCCTAAAACAAAGACAGTGACAGAGAGAGAAATTCTTACAAAATCCGTTCAGGGGCTCTGATGCAACCTGGATTGACCATATCTAGACCCACAGCTGGATGAGACATTAGGCTGGACACTCTTGGGGCTGAGAGGATTGGTGAGGTTGGGTGAGCAAACGCAGACCCTTTAAAGTAATACTGCGTGCTACCCATCCCATGGGTCCCAAATCTGCAGGTTCAAGGGCATCTTCCTACATCGAAAACATGCATGGGAAACCCAGAAGATGGTACACCGTGTGATCGGGAAAGGTTTCTAAAACGCACCTCACTTCTCCTCTCCTTGTGCTCGGGTTCGCCATTCCAGCCGCTTTACTAACAATCTCCCTACTTGGAGAATCAGCACCGTTAACCTCCTGTTTCGTACAGGTTGCAATTTGTCCTGAGGATAAACGGGAAGAGGGGGAACCAATGAGAGACGAGCTCTCGGTGTTGGGACAGGCACAGATCACTCTATTTTCCCATCAGGAAGAAGAATGAACCACAGGCTCAGCCTGCCCCTCCGGAACCAGAATAGGGCCTGAAGCAATCCTGCGCTTTTGCGGCCAGCTCCCAAACAAGCGAGTTGACAAATGGAGCTCAGGGGCACTGCAATTCACAAACCTGCAGAGTTATAAAGGATAACTCTCTTCCACAAATGTATTGAGGGAAGGCAACGAAGAGGATTTGAAAGCAAGGCAGAATTGCAAGAAACAGATTTCAGGAGGTAGATTCGACTCGCCTTTAAAGCCCATGAAAAGCGGCAAAACGTCGACAATGATGCCCTTGGCCAAAAAGGGCGTATGCGTTTTTTCCTGAATATATTCAGGAAAAAACGCATACGCCCTTTTTGGCCAACCAAGCAAGCCGGAAAGGCAAATCGGCACTACAAAGAAGTCTCGCTTGCCATCGGTCAAAAGGGCCATGCTGAAAAAAGTGTAAAAACCAGAAATGCAGGCCAGGCCATGGAGACATGGGAGCCTTGCTACGCTCATGGGCGGGATGTAAATTGCCAACAGCCACTCTGGAGAAGTGTACGGTGTGATCTGAAACATGTAATAAACACAGCTTAGAGAGCATAGGGCACTTCCACTCATGGGCGTATACATTGGGAAAACTGAAAAGCCACAAGACACAGGCACCCCAAAGTGTAGGGCTGCTCTGTTTACAAGAACCTCCACTTCGGTACACCTTAAATAGCCCAGGAAGAAGTTGTGGTACTTATGCACAATGGAATATCCCTCAGCCATGAAATCAATGTCATAAGGCTAGTAGCAGCATGATGAGTGGATTTAGGTACGATGACTCTAAGTGAAATAAGTCACACAGAAAAAGACACTTATCCTAAGATATCACGTACAGAGGGAATGTCAAAATCGCTACCCTTGAACTGAATTACAAAACAGAACAGAGTCACACGTTTAGAAAACACACTATGGCTGCTTAAAGGGAAAGGTCAGGTGGGGTGATGCATAAAACAAGGGTTTGAAATTAGCTCAGATACCGTTCCATAAGCCAAATATGTAATAGACAAGCCCTACTCCCTGCTCAGTGAACTGGACGCAACACCCCCTATTCACCGCACAAGAATATATCTGACTAGTAAGAATCTGAAAACCTATGTATTGATATCTCTCTGGAAGTGAATCAAGAGGGTGTAAAGCGGCATCAACACAGCAGGGAAAAGCAGCTAAACCCCATTATAAAAATAAATTACTTAAAAAAAAAACCCCTAAAACAAAGACAGTGACAGAGAGAGAAATTCTTACAAAATCCGTTCAGGGGCTCTGATGCAACCTGGATTGACCATATCTAGACCCACAGCTGGATGAGACATTAGGCTGGACACTCTTGGGGCTGAGAGGATTGGTGAGGTTGGGTGAGCAAACGCAGACCCTTGAAAGTAATACTGCGTGGTACCCATCCAATGGGTCCCAAATCTCCAGGTTCAAGGGCATCTTCCTACATCGAAAACATGCATGGGAAACCCAGAAGATGGTACACCGTGTGATCGGGAAAGGTTTCTAAAACGCACCTCACTTCTCCTCTCCTTGTGCTCGGGTTCGCCATTCCAGCCGCTTTACTAACAATCTCCCTACTTGGAGAATCAGCACCGTTAACCTCCTGTTTCGTACAGGTTGCAATTTGTCCTGAGGATAAACGGGAAGAGGGGGAACCAATGAGAGACGAGCTCTCGGTGTTGGGACAGGCACAGATCACTCTATTTTCCCATCAGGAAGAAGAATGAACCACAGGCTCAGCCTGCCCCTCCGGAACCAGAATAGGGCCTGAAGCAATCCTGCGCTTTTGCGGCCAGCTCCCAAACAAGCGAGTTGACAAATGGAGCTCAGGGGCACTGCAATTCACAAACCTGCAGAGTTATAAAGGATAACTCTCTTCCACAAATGTATTGAGGGAAGGCAACGAAGAGGATTTGAAAGCAAGGCAGAATTGCAAGAAACAGATTTCAGGAGGTAGATTCGACTCGCCTTTAAAGCCCATGAAAAGCGGCAAAACGTCGACAATGATGCCCTTGGCCAAAAAGGGCATATGCGTTTTTTCCTGAATATATTCAGGAAAAAACGCATACGCCCTTTTTGGCCAACCAAGCAAGCCGGAAAGGCAAATCGGCACTACAAAGAAGTCTCGCTTGCCATCGGTCAAAAGGGCCATGCTGAAAAAAGTGTAAAAACCAGAAATGCAGGACAGGCCATGGAGACATGGGAGCCTTGCTACGCTCATGGGCGGGATGTAAATTGCCAACAGCCACTCTGGAGAAGTGTACGGTGTGATCTGAAACATGTAATAAACACAGCTTAGAGAGCATAGGGCACTTCCACTCATGGGCGTATACATTGGGAAAACTGAAAATCCACAAGACACAGGCACCCCAAAGTGTAGGGCTGCTCTGTTTACAAGAACCTCCACTTCGGTACACTTTAAATAGCCCAGGAAGAAGTTGTGGTACTTATGCACAATGGAATATCCCTCAGCCATGAAATCAATGTCATAAGGCTAGTAGCAGCATGATGAGTGGATTTAGGTACGATGACTCTAAGTGAAATAAGTCACACAGAAAAAGACACTTATCCTAAGATATCACGTACAGAGGGAATGTCAAAATCGCTACCCTTGAACTGAATTACAAAACAGAACAGAGTCACACGTTTAGAAAACACACTATGGCTGCTTAAAGGGAAAGGTCAGGTGGGGTGATGCATAAAACAAGGGTTTGAAATTAGCTCAGATACCGTTCCATAAGCCAAATATGTAATAGACAAGACCTACTCCCTGCTCAGTGAACTGGACGCAACACCCCCTATTCACCGCACAAGAATATATCTGACTAGTAAGAATCTGAAAACCTATGTATTGATATCTCTCTGGAAGTGAATCAAGAGGGTGTAAAGCGGCATCAACACAGCAGTGAAAAGCAGCTAAACCCCATTATAAAAATAAATTACTTAAAAAAAAAAACCCCTAAAACAAAGACAGTGACAGAGAGAGAAATTCTTACAAAATCCGTTCAGGGGCTCTGATGCAACCTGGATTGACCATATCTAGACCCACAGCTGGATGAGACATTAGGCTGGACACTCTTGGGGCTGAGAGGATTGGTGAGGTTGGGTGAGCAAACGCAGACCCTTTAAAGTAATACTGCGTGCTACCCATCCCATGGGTCCCAAATCTCCAGGTTCAAGGGCATCTCCCTACATCGAAAACATGCATGGGAAACCCAGAAGATGGTACACCGTGTGATCGGGAAAGGTTTCTAAAACGCACCTCACTTCTCCTCTCCTTGTGCTCGGGTTCGCCATTCCAGCCGCTTTACTAACAATCTCCCTACTTGGAGAATCAGCACCGTTAACCTCCTGTTTCGTACAGGTTGCAATTTGTCCTGAGGATAAACGGGAAGAGGGGGAACCAATGAGAGACGAGCTCTCGGTGTTGGGACAGGCACAGATCACTCTATTTTCCCATCAGGAAGAAGAATGAACCACAGGCTCAGCCTGCCCCTCCGGAACCAGAATAGGGCCTGAAGCAATCCTGCGCTTTTGCGGCCAGCTCCCAAACAAGCGAGTTGACAAATGGAGCTCAGGGGCACTGCAATTCACAAACCTGCAGAGTTATAAAGGATAACTCTCTTCCACAAATGTATTGAGGGAAGGCAACGAAGAGGATTTGAAAGCAAGGCAGAATTGCAAGAAACAGATTTCAGGAGGTAGATTCGACTCGCCTTTAAAGCCCATGAAAAGCGGCAAAACGTCGACAATGATGCCCTTGGCCAAAAAGGGCGTATGCGTTTTTTCCTGAATATATTCAGGAAAAAACGCATACGCCCTTTTTGGCCAACCAAGCAAGCCGGAAAGGCAAATCGGCACTACAAAGAAGTCTCGCTTGCCATCGGTCAAAAGGGCCATGCTGAAAAAAGTGTAAAAACCAGAAATGCAGGCCAGGCCATGGAGACATGGGAGCCTTGCTACGCTCATGGGCGGGATGTAAATTGCCAACAGCCACTCTGGAGAAGTGTACGGTGTGATCTGAAACATGTAATAAACACAGCTTAGAGAGCATAGGGCACTTCCACTCATGGGCGTATACATTGGGAAAACTGAAAAGCCACAAGACACAGGCACCCCAAAGTGTAGGGCTGCTCTGTTTACAAGAACCTCCACTTCGGTACACCTTAAATAGCCCAGGAAGAAGTTGTGGTACTTATGCACAATGGAATATCCCTCAGCCATGAAATCAATGTCATAAGGCTAGTAGCAGCATGATGAGTGGATTTAGGTACGATGACTCTAAGTGAAATAAGTCACACAGAAAAAGACACTTATCCTAAGATATCACGTACAGAGGGAATGTCAAAATCGCTACCCTTGAACTGAATTACAAAACAGAACAGAGTCACACGTTTAGAAAACACACTATGGCTGCTTAAAGGGAAAGGTCAGGTGGGGTGATGCATAAAACAAGGGTTTGAAATTAGCTCAGATACCGTTCCATAAGCCAAATATGTAATAGACAAGCCCTACTCCCTGCTCAGTGAACTGGACGCAACACCCCCTATTCACCGCACAAGAATATATCTGACTAGTAAGAATCTGAAAACCTATGTATTGATATCTCTCTGGAAGTGAATCAAGAGGGTGTAAAGCGGCATCAACACAGCAGTGAAAAGCAGCTAAACCCCATTATAAACATAAATTACTTAAAAAAAAAACCCCTAAAACAAAGACAGTGACAGAGAGAGAAATTCTTACAAAATCCGTTCAGGGGCTCTGATGCAACCTGGATTGACCATATCTAGACCCACAGCTGGATGAGACATTAGGCTGGACACTCTTGGGGCTGAGAGGATTGGTGAGGTTGGGTGAGCAAACGCAGACCCTTTAAAGTAATACTGCGTGCTACCCATCCCATGGGTCCCAAATCTGCAGGTTCAAGGGCATCTTCCTACATCGAAAACATGCATGGGAAACCCAGAAGATGGTACACCGTGTGATCGGGAAAGGTTTCTAAAACGCACCTCACTTCTCCTCTCCTTGTGCTCGGGTTCGCCATTCCAGCCGCTTTACTAACAATCTCCCTACTTGGAGAATCAGCACCGTTAACCTCCTGTTTCGTACAGGTTGCAATTTGTCCTGAGGATAAACGGGAAGAGGGGGAACCAATGAGAGACGAGCTCTCGGTGTTGGGACAGGCACAGATCACTCTATTTTCCCATCAGGAAGAAGAATGAACCACAGGCTCAGCCTGCCCCTCCGGAACCAGAATAGGGCCTGAAGCAATCCTGCGCTTTTGCGGCCAGCTCCCAAACAAGCGAGTTGACAAATGGAGCTCAGGGGCACTGCAATTCACAAACCTGCAGAGTTATAAAGGATAACTCTCTTCCACAAATGTATTGAGGGAAGGCAACGAAGAGGATTTGAAAGCAAGGCAGAATTGCAAGAAACAGATTTCAGGAGGTAGATTCGACTCGCCTTTAAAGCCCATGAAAAGCGGCAAAACGTCGACAATGATGCCCTTGGCCAAAAAGGGCGTATGCGTTTTTTCCTGAATATATTCAGGAAAAAACGCATACGCCCTTTTTGGCCAACCAAGCAAGCCGGAAAGGCAAATCGGCACTACAAAGAAGTCTCGCTTGCCATCGGTCAAAAGGGCCATGCTGAAAAAAGTGTAAAAACCAGAAATGCAGGCCAGGCCATGGAGACATGGGAGCCTTGCTACGCTCATGGGCGGGATGTAAATTGCCAACAGCCACTCTGGAGAAGTGTACGGTGTGATCTGAAACATGTAATAAACACAGCTTAGAGAGCATAGGGCACTTCCACTCATGGGCGTATACATTGGGAAAACTGAAAAGCCACAAGACACAGGCACCCCAAAGTGTAGGGCTGCTCTGTTTACAAGAACCTCCACTTCGGTACACCTTAAATAGCCCAGGAAGAAGTTGTGGTACTTATGCACAATGGAATATCCCTCAGCCATGAAATCAATGTCATAAGGCTAGTAGCAGCATGATGAGTGGATTTAGGTACGATGACTCTAAGTGAAATAAGTCACACAGAAAAAGACACTTATCCTAAGATATCACGTACAGAGGGAATGTCAAAATCGCTACCCTTGAACTGAATTACAAAACAGAACAGAGTCACACGTTTAGAAAACACACGATGGCTGCTTAAAGGGAAAGGTCAGGTGGGGTGATGCATAAAACAAGGGTTTGAAATTAGCTCAGATACCGTTCCATAAGCCAAATATGTAATAGACAAGCCCTACTCCCTGCTCAGTGAACTGGACGCAACACCCCCTATTCACCGCACAAGAATATATCTGACTAGTAAGAATCTGAAAACCTATGTATTGATATCTCTCTGGAAGTGAATCAAGAGGGTGTAAAGCGGCATCAACACAGCAGTGAAAAGCAGCTAAACCCCATTATAAAAATAAATTACTTAAAAAAAAAAACCCCTAAAACAAAGACAGTGACAGAGAGAGAAATTCTTACAAAATCCGTTCAGGGGCTCTGATGCAACCTGGATTGACCATATCTAGACCCACAGCTGGATGAGACATTAGGCTGGACACTCTTGGGGCTGAGAGGATTGGTGAGGTTGGGTGAGCAAACGCAGACCCTTTAAAGTAATACTGCGTGCTACCCATCCCATGGGTCCCAAATCTGCAGGTTCAAGGGCATCTTCCTACATCGAAAACATGCATGGGAAACCCAGAAGATGGTACACCGTGTGATCGGGAAAGGTTTCTAAAACGCACCTCACTTCTCCTCTCCTTGTGCTCGGGTTCGCCATTCCAGCCGCTTTACTAACAATCTCCCTACTTGGAGAATCAGCACCGTTAACCTCCTGTTTCGTACAGGTTGCAATTTGTCCTGAGGATAAACGGGAAGAGGGGGAACCAATGAGAGACGAGCTCTCGGTGTTGGGACAGGCACAGATCACTCTATTTTCCCATCAGGAAGAAGAATGAACCACAGGCTCAGCCTGCCCCTCCGGAACCAGAATAGGGCCTGAAGCAATCCTGCGCTTTTGCGGCCAGCTCCCAAACAAGCGAGTTGACAAATGGAGCTCAGGGGCACTGCAATTCACAAACCTGCAGAGTTATAAAGGATAACTCTCTTCCACAAATGTATTGAGGGAAGGCAACGAAGAGGATTTGAAAGCAAGGCAGAATTGCAAGAAACAGATTTCAGGAGGTAGATTCGACTCGCCTTTAAAGCCCATGAAAAGCGGCAAAACGTCGACAATGATGCCCTTGGCCAAAAAGGGCGTATGCGTTTTTTCCTGAATATATTCAGGAAAAAACGCATACGCCCTTTTTGGCCAACCAAGCAAGCCGGAAAGGCAAATCGGCACTACAAAGAAGTCTCGCTTGCCATCGGTCAAAAGGGCCATGCTGAAAAAAGTGTAAAAACCAGAAATGCAGGCCAGGCCATGGAGACATGGGAGCCTTGCTACGCTCATGGGCGGGATGTAAATTGCCAACAGCCACTCTGGAGAAGTGTACGGTGTGATCTGAAACATGTAATAAACACAGCTTAGAGAGCATAGGGCACTTCCACTCATGGGCGTATACATTGGGAAAACTGAAAAGCCACAAGACACAGGCACCCCAAAGTGTAGGGCTGCTCTGTTTACAAGAACCTCCACTTCGGTACACCTTAAATAGCCCAGGAAGAAGTTGTGGTACTTATGCACAATGGAATATCCCTCAGCCATGAAATCAATGTCATAAGGCTAGTAGCAGCATGATGAGTGGATTTAGGTACGATGACTCTAAGTGAAATAAGTCACACAGAAAAAGACACTTATCCTAAGATATCACGTACAGAGGGAATGTCAAAATCGCTACCCTTGAACTGAATTACAAAACAGAACAGAGTCACACGTTTAGAAAACACACTATGGCTGCTTAAAGGGAAAGGTCAGGTGGGGTGATGCATAAAACAAGGGTTTGAAATTAGCTCAGATACCGTTCCATAAGCCAAATATGTAATAGACAAGACCTACTCCCTGCTCAGTGAACTGGACGCAACACCCCCTATTCACCGCACAAGAATATATCTGACTAGTAAGAATCTGAAAACCTATGTATTGATATCTCTCTGGAAGTGAATCAAGAGGGTGTAAAGCGGCATCAACACAGCAGTGAAAAGCAGCTAAACCCCATTATAAACATAAATTACTTAAAAAAAAAACCCCTAAAACAAAGACAGTGACAGAGAGAGAAATTCTTACAAAATCCGTTCAGGGGCTCTGATGCAACCTGGATTGACCATATCTAGACCCACAGCTGGATGAGACATTAGGCTGGACACTCTTGGGGCTGAGAGGTTTGGTGAGGTTGGGTGAGCAAACGCAGACCCTTTAAAGTAATACTGCGTGCTACCCATCCCATGGGTCCCAAATCTGCAGGTTCAAGGGCATCTTCCTACATCGAAAACATGCATGGGAAACCCAGAAGATGGTACACCGTGTGATCGGGAAAGGTTTCTAAAACGCACCTCACTTCTCCTCTCCTTGTGCTCGGGTTCGCCATTCCAGCCGCTTTACTAACAATCTCCCTACTTGGAGAATCAGCACCGTTAACCTCCTGTTTCGTACAGGTTGCAATTTGTCCTGAGGATAAACGGGAAGAGGGGGAACCAATGAGAGACGAGCTCTCGGTGTTGGGACAGGCACAGATCACTCTATTTTCCCATCAGGAAGAAGAATGAACCACAGGCTCAGCCTGCCCCTCCGGAACCAGAATAGGGCCTGAAGCAATCCTGCGCTTTTGCGGCCAGCTCCCAAACAAGCGAGTTGACAAATGGAGCTCAGGGGCACTGCAATTCACAAACCTGCAGAGTTATAAAGGATAACTCTCTTCCACAAATGTATTGAGGGAAGGCAACGAAGAGGATTTGAAAGCAAGGCAGAATTGCAAGAAACAGATTTCAGGAGGTGGATTCGACTCGCCTTTAAAGCCCATGAAAAGCGGCAAAACGTCGACAATGATGCCCTTGGCCAAAAAGGGCGTATGCGTTTTTTCCTGAATATATTCAGGAAAAAACGCATACGCCCTTTTTGGCCAACCAAGCAAGCCGGAAAGGCAAATCGGCACTACAAAGAAGTCTCGCTTGCCATCGGTCAAAAGGGCCATGCTGAAAAAAGTGTAAAAACCAGAAATGCAGGACAGGCCATGGAGACATGGGAGCCTTGCTACGCTCATGGGCGGGATGTAAATTGCCAACAGCCACTCTGGAGAAGTGTACGGTGTGATCTGAAACATGTAATAAACACAGCTTAGAGAGCATAGGGCACTTCCACTCATGGGCGTATACATTGGGAAAACTGAAAAGCCACAAGACACAGGCACCCCAAAGTGTAGGGCTGCTCTGTTTACAAGAACCTCCACTTCGGTACACCTTAAATAGCCCAGGAAGAAGTTGTGGTACTTATGCACAATGGAATATCCCTCAGCCATGAAATCAATGTCATAAGGCTAGTAGCAGCATGATGAGTGGATTTAGGTACGATGACTCTAAGTGAAATAAGTCACACAGAAAAAGACACTTATCCTAAGATATCACGTACAGAGGGAATGTCAAAATCGCTACCCTTGAACTGAATTACAAAACAGAACAGAGTCACACGTTTAGAAAACACACGATGGCTGCTTAACGGGAAAGGTCAGGTGGGGTGATGCATAAAACAAGGGTTTGAAATTAGCTCAGATACCGTTCCATAAGCCAAATATGTAATAGACAAGACCTACTCCCTGCTCAGTGAACTGGACGCAACACCCCCTATTCACCGCACAAGAATATATCTGACTAGTAAGAATCTGAAAACCTATGTATTGATATCTCTCTGGAAGTGAATCAAGAGGGTGTAAAGCGGCATAAGCACAGCAGTGAAAAGCAGCTAAACCCCATTACAAAAATAAATTACTTTAAAAAAAAACCCTAAAACAAAGACAGTGACAGAGAGAGAAATTCTTACAAAATCCGTTCAGGGGCTCTGATGCAACCTGGATTGACCATATCTAGACCCACAGCTGGATGAGACATTAGGCTGGACACTCTTGGGGCTGAGAGGATTGGTGAGGTTGGGTGAGCAAACGCAGACCCTTGAAAGTAATACTGCGTGGTACCCATCCCATGGGTCCCAAATCTCCAGGTTCAAGGGCATCTTCCTACATCGAAAACATGCATGGGAAACCCAGAAGATGGTACACCGTGTGATCGGGAAAGGTTTCTAAAACGCACCTCACTTCTCCTCTCCTTGTGCTCGGGTTCGCCATTCCAGCCGCTTTACTAACAATCTCCCTACTTGGAGAATCAGCACCGTTAACCTCCTGTTTCGTACAGGTTGCAATTTGTCCTGAGGATGAACGGGAAGAGGGGGAAGCAGTGAGAGACGAGCTCTCGGCGTTGGGACAGGCACAGGTCACTCTATTTTCCCATCAGGAAGAAGAATGAACCACAGGCTCAGCCTGCCCCCCCCCGGAACCAGAATAGGGCCTGAAGCAATCCTGCGCTTTTGTGGCCAGCTCCCAAACAAGCGAGTTGACAAATGGAGCTCAGGGGCACTGCAATTCACAAACCTGCAGAGTTATAAAGGATAACTCTCGTCCACAAATATATTGAGGCAAGGCAACGAAGAGGATTTGAAAGCAAGGCAGAATTGCAGGAAACAGATTTCAGGAGGTAGATTCGACTCGCCTTTAAAGCCCATGAAAAGCGGCAAAACGTCGACAATGATGCCCTTGGCCAAAAAGGGCGTATGCGTTTTTTCCTGAATATATTCAGGAAAAAACGCATACGCCCTTTTTGGCCAACCAAGCAAGCCGGAAAGGCAAATCGGCACTACAAAGAAGTCTCGCTTGCCATCGGTCAAAAGGGCCATGCTGAAAAAAGTGTAAAAACCAGAAATGCAGGCCAGGCCATGGAGACATGGGAGCCTTGCTACGCTGATGGGCGGGATGTAAATTGCCAACAGCCACTCTGGAGAAGTGTACGGTGTGTCCTGAAACATGTAATAAACACAGCTTATCTTGGATTGGAAGAATAAACATTGTGAAAATGACTCTGCTACCCAAAGCAATCTACAGATTCAATGCAATCCCTATCAAACTACCACTGGCATTTTTCACAGAACTAGAACAAAAAATTTCACAATTTGTATGGAAACACAAAAGACCCCGAATAGCCAAAGCAATCTTGAGAACGAAAAATGGAGCTGGAGGAATCAGGCTCCCTGACTTCAGACTATATTACAAAGCTACAGTAATCAAGACAGTTTGGTACTGGCACAAAAACAGAAATATAGATCAATGGAACAGGATAGAAAGCCCAGAGATAAGCCCACGCACATATGGTCACCTTATCTTTGATAAAGGAGGCAAGCATATACAGTGGAGAAAAGACAGCCTCTTCAATAAGTGGTGCTGGGAAAATTGGACAGGTACATGTAAAAGTATGAAATTAGAACACTCCCTAACACCATACACAAAAATAAACTCAAAATGGATTAAAGACCTAAGTGTAAGGCCAGACACTATCAAACTCTTAGAGGAAAACATAGGCAGAACACTGTATGACATAAGTCACAGCAAGATCCTTTTTGACCCAGGTCCTAGAGAAATGGAAATAAAAACACAAATAAACAAATGGGACCTAATGAAACTTAAAAGCTTTTGCACAGCAAAGGAAACCATAAACAAGACCAAAAGACAACCCTCAGAATGGGAGAAAATATTTGCAAATGAAGCAACGGACAAAGGATTAATCTCCAAGATTTACAAGCAGCTCATGCAGCTCAATAACAAAAAAACAAACAACCCAATCCAAAAATGGGCAGAAGACCTAAATAGACATTTCTCCAAAGAAGAGATACAGATTGCCAACAGACACATGAAAGAATGCTCAACATCATTAATCATTAGAGAAATGCAAATCAAAACTACAATGAGGTATCATCTCACACCGGTCAGAATGGCCATCATCAAAAAATCTAGAAACAATAAATGCTGGAGAGGGTGTGGAGAAAAGGGAACACTCTTGCACTGTTGGTGGGAATGTAAATTGATACAGCCACTATGGAGAACAGTATGGAGGTTCCTTAAAAAACTAAAAATAGAACTACCATATGACCCAGCAATCCCACTACTGGGCATATACCCTGAGAAAACCATAATTCAGAAAGAGTCATGTACCAAAATATTCATTGCAGCTCTGTTTACAATAGCCAGGACATGGAAGCAACCTAGGTGTCCATCATCGGATGAATGGATAAAGAAGATGTGGCACATATATACAATGGAATATTACTCAGCCATAAAAAGAAATGAAATGGAGGTGTTTGTAATGAGGTGGATGGAGTTAGAGTCTGTCATACAGAGTGAAGTAAGTCAGAAAGAGAAAAACAAATACAGTATGCTAACACATATATATGGAATCTAAGGGAAAAAAAAAAAAAAAAAGAGGTCATGAAGAACCTAGTGGCAAGATGGGAATAAAGACACAGACCTACTAGAGAATGGACTTGAGGATATGGGGAGGGGGAGGGGTGAGATGTGACAGGGTGAGAGAGTGTCATGGACATATATACACTACCAAATGTAAAATAGATAACTAGTGGGAAGCAGCCGCATAGCACAGGGAGATCAGCTCGGTGCTTTGTGACCACCTAGAGGGGTGGGATAGGGAGGGTGGGAGGGAGGGAGATGCAAGAGGGAAGAGATATGGCAACATATGTATATGTGTAACTGATTCACTTTGTTGTAAAGCAGAAGCTAGCACACCATTGTAAAGCAATTATACTTCAATAAAGATGTTTAAAAAAAAAAAAAAAAAAAAAAAACACAGCTTAGAGAGCATAGGGCACTTCCACTCATGGGCGTATACATTGGGAAAACTGAAAATCCACAAGACACAGGCACCCCAAAGTGTAGGGCTGCTCTGTTTACAAGAACCTCCACTTCGGTACACCTTAAATAGCCCAGGAAGAAGTTGTGGTACTTATGCACAATGGAATATCCCTCAGCCATGAAATCAATGTCATAAGGCTAGTAGCAGCATGATGAGTGGATTTAGGTACGATGACTCTAAGTGAAATAAGTCACACAGAAAAAGACACTTATCCTAAGATATCACGTACAGAGGGAATGTCAAAATCGCTACCCTTGAACTGAATTACAAAACAGAACAGAGTCACACGTTTAGAAAACACACGATGGCTGCTTAACGGGAAAGGTCAGGTGGGGTGATGCATAAAACAAGGGTTTGAAATTAGCTCAGATACCGTTCCATAAGCCAAATATGTAATAGACAAGACCTACTCCCTGCTCAGTGAACTGGACGCAACACCCCCTATTCACCGCACAAGAATATATCTGACTAGTAAGAATCTGAAAACCTATGTATTGATATCTCTCTGGAAGTGAATCAAGAGGGTGTAAAGCGGCATAAACACAGCAGTGAAAAGCAGCTAAACCCCATTATAAAAATAAATTACTTAAAAAAAAAAACCCTAAAACAAAGACAGTGACAGAGAGAGAAATTCTTACAAAATCCGTTCAGGGGCTCTGATGCAACCTGGATTGACCATATCTAGACTCACAGCTGGATGAGACCTTAGGCTGGACACTCTTGGGGCTGAGAGGATTGGTGAGGTTGGGTGAGCAAACGCAGACCCTTTAAAGTAATACTGCGTGGTACCCATCCCATGGGTCCCAAATCTCCAGGTTCAAGGGCATCTTCCTACATCGAAAACATGCATGGGAAACCCAGAAGATGGTACACCGTGTGATCGGGAAAGGTTTCTAAAACGCACCTCACTTCTCCTCTCGTTGTGCTCGGGTTCGCCATTCCAGCCGCTTTACTAACAATCTCCCTACTTGGAGAATCAGCACCGTGAACCTCCTGTTTCGTACAGGTTGCAATTTGTCCTGAGGATGAACGGGAAGAGGGGGAAGCAGTGAGAGACGAGCTCTCGGTGTTGGGACAGGCACAGGTCACTCTATTTTCCCATCAGGAAGAAGAATGAACCACAGGCTCAGCCTGCCCCCCCCCCGAACCAGAATAGGGCCTGAAGCAATCCTGCGCTTTTGCGGCCAGCTCCCAAACAAGCGAGTTGACAAATGGAGCTCAGGGGCACTGCAATTCACAAACCTGCAGAGTTATAAAGGATAACTCTCGTCCACAAATATATTGAGGCAAGGCAACGAAGAGGATTTGAAAGCAAGGCAGAATTGCAGGAAACAGATTTCAGGAGGTAGATTCGACTCGCCTTTAAAGCCCATGAAAAGCGGCAAAACGTCGACAATGATGCCCTTGGCCAAAAAGGGCGTATGCGTTTTTTCCTGAATATATTCAGGAAAAAACGCATACGCCCTTTTTGGCCAACCAAGAAAGCCGGAAAGGCAAATCGGCACTACAAAGAAGTCTCGCTTGCCATCGGTCAAAAGGGCCATGCTGAAAAAAGTGTAAAAACCAGAAATGTAGGCCAGGCCATGGAGACATGGGAGCCTTGCTACGCTGATGGGCGGGATGTAAATTGCCAACAGCCACTCTGGAGAAGTGTACGGTGTGTCCTGAAACATGTAATAAACACAGCTTAGAGAGCATAGGGCACTTCCACTCATGGGCGTATACATTGGGAAAACTGAAAATCCACAAGACACAGGCACCGCAAAGTGTAGGGCTGCTCTGTTTACAAGAACCTCCACTTCGGTACACCTTAAATAGCCCAGGAAGAAGTTGTGGTACTTATGCACAATGGAATATCCCTCAGCCATGAAATCAATGTCATAAGGCTAGTAGCAGCATGATGAGTGGATTTAGGTACGATGACTCTAAGTGAAATAAGTCACACAGAAAAAGACACTTATCCTAAGATATCACGTACAGAGGGAATGTCAAAATCGCTACCCTTGAACTGAATTACAAAACAGAACAGAGTCACACGTTTAGAAAACACACGATGGCTGCTTAACGGGAAAGGTCAGGTGGGGTGATGCATAAAACAAGGGTTTGAAATTAGCTCAGATACCGTTCCATAAGCCAAATATGTAATAGACAAGACCTACTCCCTGCTCAGTGAACTGGACGCAACACCCCCTATTCACCGCACAAGAATATATCTGACTAGTAAGAATCTGAAAACCTATGTATTGATATCTCTCTGGAAGTGAATCAAGAGGGTGTAAAGCGGCATAAGCACAGCAGTGAAAAGCAGCTAAACCCCATTACAAAAATAAATTACTTTAAAAAAAAACCCTAAAACAAAGACAGTGACAGAGAGAGAAATTCTTACAAAATCCGTTCAGGGGCTCTGATGCAACCTGGATTGACCATATCTAGACCCACAGCTGGATGAGACATTAGGCTGGACACTCTTGGGGCTGAGAGGATTGGTGAGGTTGGGTGAGCAAACGCAGACCCTTTAAAGTAATACTGCGTGCTACCCATCCCATGGGTCCCAAATCTGCAGGTTCAAGGGCATCTTCCTACATCGAAAACATGCATGGGAAACCCAGAAGATGGTACACCGTGTGATCGGGAAAGGTTTCTAAAACGCACCTCACTTCTCCTCTCCTTGTGCTCGGGTTCGCCATTCCAGCTGCTTTACTAACAATCTCCCTACTTGGAGAATCAGCACCGTTAACCTCCTGTTTCGTACAGGTTGCAATTTGTCCTGAGGATAAACGGGAAGAGGGGGAACCAATGAGAGACGAGCTCTCGGTGTTGGGACAGGCACAGATCACTCTATTTTCCCATCAGGAAGAAGAATGAACCACAGGCTCAGCCTGCCCCTCCGGAACCAGAATAGGGCCTGAAGCAATCCTGCGCTTTTGCGGCCAGCTCCCAAACAAGCGAGTTGACAAATGGAGCTCAGGGGCACTGCAATTCACAAACCTGCAGAGTTATAAAGGATAACTCTCTTCCACAAATGTATTGAGGGAAGGCAACGAAGAGGATTTGAAAGCAAGGCAGAATTGCAAGAAACAGATTTCAGGAGGTAGATTCGACTCGCCTTTAAAGCCCATGAAAAGCGGCAAAACGTCGACAATGATGCCCTTGGCCAAAAAGGGCGTATGCGTTTTTTCCTGAATATATTCAGGAAAAAACGCATACGCCCTTTTTGGCCAACCAAGCAAGCCGGAAAGGCAAATCGGCACTACAAAGAAGTCTCGCTTGCCATCGGTCAAAAGGGCCATGCTGAAAAAAGTGTAAAAACCAGAAATGCAGGACAGGCCATGGAGACATGGGAACCTTGCTACGCTCATGGGCGGGATGTAAATTGCCAACAGCCACTCTGGAGAAGTGTACGGTGTGATCTGAAACATGTAATAAACACAGCTTAGAGAGCATAGGGCACTTCCACTCATGGGCGTATACATTGGGAAAACTGAAAAGCCACAAGACACAGGCACCCCAAAGTGTAGGGCTGCTCTGTTTACAAGAACCTCCACTTCGGTACACCTTAAATAGCCCAGGAAGAAGTTGTGGTACTTATGCACAATGGAATATCCCTCAGCCATGAAATCAATGTCATAAGGCTAGTAGCAGCATGATGAGTGGATTTAGGTACGATGACTCTAAGTGAAATAAGTCACACAGAAAAAGACACTTATCCTAAGATATCACGTACAGAGGGAATGTCAAAATCGCTACCCTTGAACTGAATTACAAAACAGAACAGAGTCACACGTTTAGAAAACACACTATGGCTGCTTAAAGGGAAAGGTCAGGTGGGGTGATGCATAAAACAAGGGTTTGAAATTAGCTCAGATACCGTTCCATAAGCCAAATATGTAATAGACAAGACCTACTCCCTGCTCAGTGAACTGGACGCAACACCCCCTATTCACCGCACAAGAATATATCTGACTAGTAAGAATCTGAAAACCTATGTATTGATATCTCTCTGGAAGTGAATCAAGAGGGTGTAAAGCGGCATCAACACAGCAGGGAAAAGCAGCTAAACCCCATTATAAAAATAAATTACTTAAAAAAAAAAACCCCTAAAACAAAGACAGTGACAGAGAGAGAAATTCTTACAAAATCCGTTCAGGGGCTCTGATGCAACCTGGATTGACCATATCTAGACCCACAGCTGGATGAGACATTAGGCTGGACACTCTTGGGGCTGAGAGGATTGGTGAGGTTGGGTGAGCAAACGCAAACCCTTTAAAGTAATACTGCGTGCTACCCATCCCATGGGTCCCAAATCTGCAGGTTCAAGGGCATCTTCCTACATCGAAAACATGCATGGGAAACCCAGAAGATGGTACACCGTGTGATCGGGAAAGGTTTCTAAAACGCACCTCACTTCTCCTCTCCTTGTGCTCGGGTTCGCCATTCCAGCCGCTTTACTAACAATCTCCCTACTTGGAGAATCAGCACCGTTAACCTCCTGTTTCGTACAGGTTGCAATTTGTCCTGAGGATAAACGGGAAGAGGGGGAACCAATGAGAGACGAGCTCTCGGTGTTGGGACAGGCACAGATCACTCTATTTTCCCATCAGGAAGAAGAATGAACCACAGGCTCAGCCTGCCCCTCCGGAACCAGAATAGGGCCTGAAGCAATCCTGCGCTTTTGCGGCCAGCTCCCAAACAAGCGAGTTGACAAATGGAGCTCAGGGGCACTGCAATTCACAAACCTGCAGAGTTATAAAGGATAACTCTCTTCCACAAATGTATTGAGGGAAGGCAACGAAGAGGATTTGAAAGCAAGGCAGAATTGCAAGAAACAGATTTCAGGAGGTAGATTCGACTCGCCTTTAAAGCCCATGAAAAGCGGCAAAACGTCGACAATGATGCCCTTGGCCAAAAAGGGCGTATGCGTTTTTTCCTGAATATATTCAGGAAAAAACGCATACGCCCTTTTTGGCCAACCAAGCAAGCCGGAAAGGCAAATCGGCACTACAAAGAAGTCTCGCTTGCCATCGGTCAAAAGGGCCATGCTGAAAAAAGTGTAAAAACCAGAAATGCAGGACAGGCCATGGAGACATGGGAGCCTTGCTACGCTCATGGGCGGGATGTAAATTGCCAACAGCCACTCTGGAGAAGTGTACGGTGTGATCTGAAACATGTAATAAACACAGCTTAGAGAGCATAGGGCACTTCCACTCATGGGCGTATACATTGGGAAAACTGAAAAGCCACAAGACACAGGCACCCCAAAGTGTAGGGCTGCTCTGTTTACAAGAACCTCCACTTCGGTACACCTTAAATAGCCCAGGAAGAAGTTGTGGTACTTATGCACAATGGAATATCCCTCAGCCATGAAATCAATGTCATAAGGCTAGTAGCAGCATGATGAGTGGATTTAGGTACGATGACTCTAAGTGAAATAAGTCACACAGAAAAAGACACTTATCCTAAGATATCACGTACAGAGGGAATGTCAAAATCGCTACCCTTGAACTGAATTACAAAACAGAACAGAGTCACACGTTTAGAAAACACACTATGGCTGCTTAAAGGGAAAGGTCAGGTGGGGTGATGCATAAAACAAGGGTTTGAAATTAGCTCAGATACCGTTCCATAAGCCAAATATGTAATAGACAAGACCTACTCCCTGCTCAGTGAACTGGACGCAACACCCCCTATTCACCGCACAAGAATATATCTGACTAGTAAGAATCTGAAAACCTATGTATTGATATCTCTCTGGAAGTGAATCAAGAGGGTGTAAAGCGGCATCAACACAGCAGTGAAAAGCAGCTAAACCCCATTATAAAAATAAATTACTTAAAAAAAAAACCCCTAAAACAAAGACAGTGACAGAGAGAGAAATTCTTACAAAATCCGTTCAGGGGCTCTGATGCAACCTGGATTGACCATATCTAGACCCACAGCTGGATGAGACATTAGGCTGGACACTCTTGGGGCTGAGAGGATTGGTGAGGTTGGGTGAGCAAACGCAGACCCTTTAAAGTAATACTGCGTGCTACCCATCCCATGGGTCCCAAATCTGCAGGTTCAAGGGCATCTTCCTACATCGAAAACATGCATGGGAAACCCAGAAGATGGTACACCGTGTGATCGGGAAAGGTTTCTAAAACGCACCTCACTTCTCCTCTCCTTGTGCTCGGGTTCGCCATTCCAGCCGCTTTACTAACAATCTCCCTACTTGGAGAATCAGCACCGTTAACCTCCTGTTTCGTACAGGTTGCAATTTGTCCTGAGGATAAACGGGAAGAGGGGGAACCAATGAGAGACGAGCTCTCGGTGTTGGGACAGGCACAGATCACTCTATTTTCCCATCAGGAAGAAGAATGAACCACAGGCTCAGCCTGCCCCTCCGGAACCAGAATAGGGCCTGAAGCAATCCTGCGCTTTTGCGGCCAGCTCCCAAACAAGCGAGTTGACAAATGGAGCTCAGGGGCACTGCAATTCACAAACCTGCAGAGTTATAAAGGATAACTCTCTTCCACAAATGTATTGAGGGAAGGCAACGAAGAGGATTTGAAAGCAAGGCAGAATTGCAAGAAACAGATTTCAGGAGGTAGATTCGACTCGCCTTTAAAGCCCATGAAAAGCGGCAAAACGTCGACAATGATGCCCTTGGCCAAAAAGGGCGTATGCGTTTTTTCCTGAATATATTCAGGAAAAAACGCATACGCCCTTTTTGGCCAACCAAGCAAGCCGGAAAGGCAAATCGGCACTACAAAGAAGTCTCGCTTGCCATCGGTCAAAAGGGCCATGCTGAAAAAAGTGTAAAAACCAGAAATGCAGGACAGGCCATGGAGACATGGGAGCCTTGCTACGCTCATGGGCGGGATGTAAATTGCCAACAGCCACTCTGGAGAAGTGTACGGTGTGATCTGAAACATGTAATAAACACAGCTTAGAGAGCATAGGGCACTTCCACTCATGGGCGTATACATTGGGAAAACTGAAAAGCCACAAGACACAGGCACCCCAAAGTGTAGGGCTGCTCTGTTTACAAGAACCTCCACTTCGGTACACCTTAAATAGCCCAGGAAGAAGTTGTGGTACTTATGCACAATGGAATATCCCTCAGCCATGAAATCAATGTCATAAGGCTAGTAGCAGCATGATGAGTGGATTTAGGTACGATGACTCTAAGTGAAATAAGTCACACAGAAAAAGACACTTATCCTAAGATATCACGTACAGAGGGAATGTCAAAATCGCTACCCTTGAACTGAATTACAAAACAGAACAGAGTCACACGTTTAGAAAACACACTATGGCTGCTTAAAGGGAAAGGTCAGGTGGGGTGATGCATAAAACAAGGGTTTGAAATTAGCTCAGATACCGTTCCATAAGCCAAATATGTAATAGACAAGCCCTACTCCCTGCTCAGTGAACTGGACGCAACACCCCCTATTCACCGCACAAGAATATATCTGACTAGTAAGAATCTGAAAACCTATGTATTGATATCTCTCTGGAAGTGAATCAAGAGGGTGTAAAGCGGCATCAACACAGCAGTGAAAAGCAGCTAAACCCCATTATAAACATAAATTACTTAAAAAAAAAACCCCTAAAACAAAGACAGTGACAGAGAGAGAAATTCTTACAAAATCCGTTCAGGGGCTCTGATGCAACCTGGATTGACCATATCTAGACCCACAGCTGGATGAGACATTAGGCTGGACACTCTTGGGGCTGAGAGGATTGGTGAGGTTGGGTGAGCAAACGCAGACCCTTTAAAGTAATACTGCGTGCTACCCATCCCATGGGTCCCAAATCTGCAGGTTCAAGGGCATCTTCCTACATCGAAAACATGCATGGGAAACCCAGAAGATGGTACACCGTGTGATCGGGAAAGGTTTCTAAAACGCACCTCACTTCTCCTCTCCTTGTGCTCGGGTTCGCCATTCCAGCCGCTTTACTAACAATCTCCCTACTTGGAGAATCAGCACCGTTAACCTCCTGTTTCGTACAGGTTGCAATTTGTCCTGAGGATAAACGGGAAGAGGGGGAACCAATGAGAGACGAGCTCTCGGTGTTGGGACAGGCACAGATCACTCTATTTTCCCATCAGGAAGAAGAATGAACCACAGGCTCAGCCTGCCCCTCCGGAACCAGAATAGGGCCTGAAGCAATCCTGCGCTTTTGCGGCCAGCTCCCAAACAAGCGAGTTGACAAATGGAGCTCAGGGGCACTGCAATTCACAAACCTGCAGAGTTATAAAGGATAACTCTCTTCCACAAATGTATTGAGGGAAGGCAACGAAGAGGATTTGAAAGCAAGGCAGAATTGCAAGAAACAGATTTCAGGAGGTAGATTCGACTCGCCTTTAAAGCCCATGAAAAGCGGCAAAACGTCGACAATGATGCCCTTGGCCAAAAAGGGCGTATGCGTTTTTTCCTGAATATATTCAGGAAAAAACGCATACGCCCTTTTTGGCCAACCAAGCAAGCCGGAAAGGCAAATCGGCACTACAAAGAAGTCTCGCTTGCCATCGGTCAAAAGGGCCATGCTGAAAAAAGTGTAAAAACCAGAAATGCAGGACAGGCCATGGAGACATGGGAGCCTTGCTACGCTCATGGGCGGGATGTAAATTGCCAACAGCCACTCTGGAGAAGTGTACGGTGTGATCTGAAACATGTAATAAACACAGCTTAGAGAGCATAGGGCACTTCCACTCATGGGCGTATACATTGGGAAAACTGAAAAGCCACAAGACACAGGCACCCCAAAGTGTAGGGCTGCTCTGTTTACAAGAACCTCCACTTCGGTACACCTTAAATAGCCCAGGAAGAAGTTGTGGTACTTATGCACAATGGAATATCCCTCAGCCATGAAATCAATGTCATAAGGCTAGTAGCAGCATGATGAGTGGATTTAGGTACGATGACTCTAAGTGAAATAAGTCACACAGAAAAAGACACTTATCCTAAGATATCACGTACAGAGGGAATGTCAAAATCGCTACCCTTGAACTGAATTACAAAACAGAACAGAGTCACACGTTTAGAAAACACACTATGGCTGCTTAAAGGGAAAGGTCAGGTGGGGTGATGCATAAAACAAGGGTTTGAAATTAGCTCAGATACCGTTCCATAAGCCAAATATGTAATAGACAAGACCTACTCCCTGCTCAGTGAACTGGACGCAACACCCCCTATTCACCGCACAAGAATATATCTGACTAGTAAGAATCTGAAAACCTATGTATTGATATCTCTCTGGAAGTGAATCAAGAGGGTGTAAAGCGGCATCAACACAGCAGGGAAAAGCAGCTAAACCCCATTATAAAAATAAATTACTTAAAAAAAAAACCCCTAAAACAAAGATAGTGACAGAGAGAGAAATTCTTACAAAATCCGTTCAGGGGCTCTGATGCAACCTGGATTGACCATATCTAGACCCACAGCTGGATGAGACATTAGGCTGGACACTCTTGGGGCTGAGAGGATTGGTGAGGTTGGGTGAGCAAACGCAGACCCTTGAAAGTAATACTGCGTGGTACCCATCCAATGGGTCCCAAATCTCCAGGTTCAAGGGCATCTTCCTACATCGAAAACATGCATGGGAAACCCAGAAGATGGTACACCGTGTGATCGGGAAAGGTTTCTAAAACGCACCTCACTTCTCCTCTCCTTGTGCTCGGGTTCGCCATTCCAGCCGCTTTACTAACAATCTCCCTACTTGGAGAATCAGCACCGTTAACCTCCTGTTTCGTACAGGTTGCAATTTGTCCTGAGGATAAACGGGAAGAGGGGGAACCAATGAGAGACGAGCTCTCGGTGTTGGGACAGGCACAGATCACTCTATTTTCCCATCAGGAAGAAGAATGAACCACAGGCTCAGCCTGCCCCTCCGGAACCAGAATAGGGCCTGAAGCAATCCTGCGCTTTTGCGGCCAGCTCCCAAACAAGCGAGTTGACAAATGGAGCTCAGGGGCACTGCAATTCACAAACCTGCAGAGTTATAAAGGATAACTCTCTTCCACAAATGTATTGAGGGAAGGCAACGAAGAGGATTTGAAAGCAAGGCAGAATTGCAAGAAACAGATTTCAGGAGGTAGATTCGACTCGCCTTTAAAGCCCATGAAAAGCGGCAAAACGTCGACAATGATGCCCTTGGCCAAAAAGGGCGTATGCGTTTTTTCCTGAATATATTCAGGAAAAAACGCATACGCCCTTTTTGGCCAACCAAGCAAGCCGGAAAGGCAAATCGGCACTACAAAGAAGTCTCGCTTGCCATCGGTCAAAAGGGCCATGCTGAAAAAAGTGTAAAAACCAGAAATGCAGGACAGGCCATGGAGACATGGGAGCCTTGCTACGCTCATGGGCGGGATGTAAATTGCCAACAGCCACTCTGGAGAAGTGTACGGTGTGATCTGAAACATGTAATAAACACAGCTTAGAGAGCATAGGGCACTTCCACTCATGGGCGTATACATTGGGAAAACTGAAAATCCACAAGACACAGGCACCCCAAAGTGTAGGGCTGCTCTGTTTACAAGAACCTCCACTTCGGTACACTTTAAATAGCCCAGGAAGAAGTTGTGGTACTTATGCACAATGGAATATCCCTCAGCCATGAAATCAATGTCATAAGGCTAGTAGCAGCATGATGAGTGGATTTAGGTACGATGACTCTAAGTGAAATAAGTCACACAGAAAAAGACACTTATCCTAAGATATCACGTACAGAGGGAATGTCAAAATCGCTACCCTTGAACTGAATTACAAAACAGAACAGAGTCACACGTTTAGAAAACACACTATGGCTGCTTAAAGGGAAAGGTCAGGTGGGGTGATGCATAAAACAAGGGTTTGAAATTAGCTCAGATACCGTTCCATAAGCCAAATATGTAATAGACAAGACCTACTCCCTGCTCAGTGAACTGGACGCAACACCCCCTATTCACCGCACAAGAATATATCTGACTAGTAAGAATCTGAAAACCTATGTATTGATATCTCTCTGGAAGTGAATCAAGAGGGTGTAAAGCGGCATCAACACAGCAGTGAAAAGCAGCTAAACCCCATTATAAAAATAAATTACTTAAAAAAAAAAACCCCTAAAACAAAGACAGTGACAGAGAGAGAAATTCTTACAAAATCCGTTCAGGGGCTCTGATGCAACCTGGATTGACCATATCTAGACCCACAGCTGGATGAGACATTAGGCTGGACACTCTTGGGGCTGAGAGGATTGGTGAGGTTGGGTGAGCAAACGCAGACCCTTTAAAGTAATACTGCGTGCTACCCATCCCATGGGTCCCAAATCTCCAGGTTCAAGGGCATCTCCCTACATCGAAAACATGCATGGGAAACCCAGAAGATGGTACACCGTGTGATCGGGAAAGGTTTCTAAAACGCACCTCACTTCTCCTCTCCTTGTGCTCGGGTTCGCCATTCCAGCCGCTTTACTAACAATCTCCCTACTTGGAGAATCAGCACCGTTAACCTCCTGTTTCGTACAGGTTGCAATTTGTCCTGAGGATAAACGGGAAGAGGGGGAACCAATGAGAGACGAGCTCTCGGTGTTGGGACAGGCACAGATCACTCTATTTTCCCATCAGGAAGAAGAATGAACCACAGGCTCAGCCTGCCCCTCCGGAACCAGAATAGGGCCTGAAGCAATCCTGCGCTTTTGCGGCCAGCTCCCAAACAAGCGAGTTGACAAATGGAGCTCAGGGGCACTGCAATTCACAAACCTGCAGAGTTATAAAGGATAACTCTCTTCCACAAATGTATTGAGGGAAGGCAACGAAGAGGATTTGAAAGCAAGGCAGAATTGCAAGAAACAGATTTCAGGAGGTAGATTCGACTCGCCTTTAAAGCCCATGAAAAGCGGCAAAACGTCGACAATGATGCCCTTGGCCAAAAAGGGCGTATGCGTTTTTTCCTGAATATATTCAGGAAAAAACGCATACGCCCTTTTTGGCCAACCAAGCAAGCCGGAAAGGCAAATCGGCACTACAAAGAAGTCTCGCTTGCCATCGGTCAAAAGGGCCATGCTGAAAAAAGTGTAAAAACCAGAAATGCAGGCCAGGCCATGGAGACATGGGAGCCTTGCTACGCTCATGGGCGGGATGTAAATTGCCAACAGCCACTCTGGAGAAGTGTACGGTGTGATCTGAAACATGTAATAAACACAGCTTAGAGAGCATAGGGCACTTCCACTCATGGGCGTATACATTGGGAAAACTGAAAAGCCACAAGACACAGGCACCCCAAAGTGTAGGGCTGCTCTGTTTACAAGAACCTCCACTTCGGTACACCTTAAATAGCCCAGGAAGAAGTTGTGGTACTTATGCACAATGGAATATCCCTCAGCCATGAAATCAATGTCATAAGGCTAGTAGCAGCATGATGAGTGGATTTAGGTACGATGACTCTAAGTGAAATAAGTCACACAGAAAAAGACACTTATCCTAAGATATCACGTACAGAGGGAATGTCAAAATCGCTACCCTTGAACTGAATTACAAAACAGAACAGAGTCACACGTTTAGAAAACACACTATGGCTGCTTAAAGGGAAAGGTCAGGTGGGGTGATGCATAAAACAAGGGTTTGAAATTAGCTCAGATACCGTTCCATAAGCCAAATATGTAATAGACAAGCCCTACTCCCTGCTCAGTGAACTGGACGCAACACCCCCTATTCACCGCACAAGAATATATCTGACTAGTAAGAATCTGAAAACCTATGTATTGATATCTCTCTGGAAGTGAATCAAGAGGGTGTAAAGCGGCATCAACACAGCAGGGAAAAGCAGCTAAACCCCATTATAAAAATAAATTACTTAAAAAAAAAACCCCTAAAACAAAGACAGTGACAGAGAGAGAAATTCTTACAAAATCCGTTCAGGGGCTCTGATGCAACCTGGATTGACCATATCTAGACCCACAGCTGGATGAGACATTAGGCTGGACACTCTTGGGGCTGAGAGGATTGGTGAGGTTGGGTGAGCAAACGCAGACCCTTGAAAGTAATACTGCGTGGTACCCATCCAATGGGTCCCAAATCTCCAGGTTCAAGGGCATCTTCCTACATCGAAAACATGCATGGGAAACCCAGAAGATGGTACACCGTGTGATCGGGAAAGGTTTCTAAAACGCACCTCACTTCTCCTCTCCTTGTGCTCGGGTTCGCCATTCCAGCCGCTTTACTAACAATCTCCCTACTTGGAGAATCAGCACCGTTAACCTCCTGTTTCGTACAGGTTGCAATTTGTCCTGAGGATAAACGGGAAGAGGGGGAACCAATGAGAGACGAGCTCTCGGTGTTGGGACAGGCACAGATCACTCTATTTTCCCATCAGGAAGAAGAATGAACCACAGGCTCAGCCTGCCCCTCCGGAACCAGAATAGGGCCTGAAGCAATCCTGCGCTTTTGCGGCCAGCTCCCAAACAAGCGAGTTGACAAATGGAGCTCAGGGGCACTGCAATTCACAAACCTGCAGAGTTATAAAGGATAACTCTCTTCCACAAATGTATTGAGGGAAGGCAACGAAGAGGATTTGAAAGCAAGGCAGAATTGCAAGAAACAGATTTCAGGAGGTAGATTCGACTCGCCTTTAAAGCCCATGAAAAGCGGCAAAACGTCGACAATGATGCCCTTGGCCAAAAAGGGCGTATGCGTTTTTTCCTGAATATATTCAGGAAAAAACGCATACGCCCTTTTTGGCCAACCAAGCAAGCCGGAAAGGCAAATCGGCACTACAAAGAAGTCTCGCTTGCCATCGGTCAAAAGGGCCATGATGAAAAAAGTGTAAAAACCAGAAATGCAGGCCAGGCCATGGAGACATGGGAGCCTTGCTACGCTGATGGGCGGGATGTAAATTGCCAACAGCCACTCTGGAGAAGTGTACGGTGTGTCCTGAAACATGTAATAAACACAGCTTAGAGAGCATAGGGCACTTCCACTCATGGGCGTATACATTGCGAAAACTGAAAATCCACAAGACACAGGCACCCCAAAGTGTAGGGCTGCTCTGTTTACAAGAACCTACACTTTGGTACACCTTAAATAGCTCAGGAAGATGTTGTGGTACTTATGCACAATGGAATATCCCTCAGCCATGAAATCAATGTCATAAGGCTAGTAGCAGCATGATGAGTGGATTTAGGTACGATGACTCTAAGTGAAATAAGTCACACAGAAAAAGACACTTATCCTAAGATATCACGTACAGAGGGAATGTCAAAATCGCTACCCTTGAACTGAATTACAAAACAGAACAGAGTCACACGTTTAGAAAACACACTATGGCTGCTTAAAGGGAAAGGTCAGGTGGGGTGATGCATAAAACAAGGGTTTGAAATTAGCTCAGATACCGTTCCATAAGCCAAATATGTAATAGACAAGACCTACTCCCTGCTCAGTGAACTGGACGCAACACCCCCTATTCACCGCACAAGAATATATCTGACTAGTAAGAATCTGAAAACCTATGTATTGATATCTCTCTGGAAGTGAATCAAGAGGGTGTAAAGCGGCATCAACACAGCAGTGAAAAGCAGCTAAACCCCATTATAAAAATAAATTACTTAAAAAAAAAAACCCCTAAAACAAAGACAGTGACAGAGAGAGAAATTCTTACAAAATCCGTTCAGGGGCTCTGATGCAACCTGGATTGACCATATCTAGACCCACAGCTGGATGAGACATTAGGCTGGACACTCTTGGGGCTGAGAGGATTGGTGAGGTTGGGTGAGCAAACGCAGACCCTTTAAAGTAATACTGCGTGCTACCCATCCCATGGGTCCCAAATCTGCAGGTTCAAGGGCATCTTCCTACATCGAAAACATGCATGGGAAACCCAGAAGATGGTACACCGTGTGATCGGGAAAGGTTTCTAAAACGCACCTCACTTCTCCTCTCCTTGTGCTCGGGTTCGCCATTCCAGCCGCTTTACTAACAATCTCCCTACTTGGAGAATCAGCACCGTTAACCTCCTGTTTCGTACAGGTTGCAATTTGTCCTGAGGATAAACGGGAAGAGGGGGAACCAATGAGAGACGAGCTCTCGGTGTTGGGACAGGCACAGATCACTCTATTTTCCCATCAGGAAGAAGAATGAACCACAGGCTCAGCCTGCCCCTCCGGAACCAGAATAGGGCCTGAAGCAATCCTGCGCTTTTGCGGCCAGCTCCCAAACAAGCGAGTTGACAAATGGAGCTCAGGGGCACTGCAATTCACAAACCTGCAGAGTTATAAAGGATAACTCTCTTCCACAAATGTATTGAGGGAAGGCAACGAAGAGGATTTGAAAGCAAGGCAGAATTGCAAGAAACAGATTTCAGGAGGTAGATTCGACTCGCCTTTAAAGCCCATGAAAAGCGGCAAAACGTCGACAATGATGCCCTTGGCCAAAAAGGGCGTATGCGTTTTTTCCTGAATATATTCAGGAAAAAACGCATACGCCCTTTTTGGCCAACCAAGCAAGCCGGAAAGGCAAATCGGCACTACAAAGAAGTCTCGCTTGCCATCGGTCAAAAGGGCCATGCTGAAAAAAGTGTAAAAACCAGAAATGCAGGCCAGGCCATGGAGACATGGGAGCCTTGCTACGCTCATGGGCGGGATGTAAATTGCCAACAGCCACTCTGGAGAAGTGTACGGTGTGATCTGAAACATGTAATAAACACAGCTTAGAGAGCATAGGGCACTTCCACTCATGGGCGTATACATTGGGAAAACTGAAAAGCCACAAGACACAGGCACCCCAAAGTGTAGGGCTGCTCTGTTTACAAGAACCTCCACTTCGGTACACCTTAAATAGCCCAGGAAGAAGTTGTGGTACTTATGCACAATGGAATATCCCTCAGCCATGAAATCAATGTCATAAGGCTAGTAGCAGCATGATGAGTGGATTTAGGTACGATGACTCTAAGTGAAATAAGTCACACAGAAAAAGACACTTATCCTAAGATATCACGTACAGAGGGAATGTCAAAATCGCTACCCTTGAACTGAATTACAAAACAGAACAGAGTCACACGTTTAGAAAACACACTATGGCTGCTTAAAGGGAAAGGTCAGGTGGGGTGATGCATAAAACAAGGGTTTGAAATTAGCTCAGATACCGTTCCATAAGCCAAATATGTAATAGACAAGCCCTACTCCCTGCTCAGTGAACTGGACGCAACACCCCCTATTCACCGCACAAGAATATATCTGACTAGTAAGAATCTGAAAACCTATGTATTGATATCTCTCTGGAAGTGAATCAAGAGGGTGTAAAGCGGCATCAACACAGCAGGGAAAAGCAGCTAAACCCCATTATAAAAATAAATTACTTAAAAAAAAAACCCCTAAAACAAAGACAGTGACAGAGAGAGAAATTCTTACAAAATCCGTTCAGGGGCTCTGATGCAACCTGGATTGACCATATCTAGACCCACAGCTGGATGAGACATTAGGCTGGACACTCTTGGGGCTGAGAGGATTGGTGAGGTTGGGTGAGCAAACGCAGACCCTTGAAAGTAATACTGCGTGGTACCCATCCAATGGGTCCCAAATCTCCAGGTTCAAGGGCATCTTCCTACATCGAAAACATGCATGGGAAACCCAGAAGATGGTACACCGTGTGATCGGGAAAGGTTTCTAAAACGCACCTCACTTCTCCTCTCCTTGTGCTCGGGTTCGCCATTCCAGCCGCTTTACTAACAATCTCCCTACTTGGAGAATCAGCACCGTTAACCTCCTGTTTCGTACAGGTTGCAATTTGTCCTGAGGATAAACGGGAAGAGGGGGAACCAATGAGAGACGAGCTCTCGGTGTTGGGACAGGCACAGATCACTCTATTTTCCCATCAGGAAGAAGAATGAACCACAGGCTCAGCCTGCCCCTCCGGAACCAGAATAGGGCCTGAAGCAATCCTGCGCTTTTGCGGCCAGCTCCCAAACAAGCGAGTTGACAAATGGAGCTCAGGGGCACTGCAATTCACAAACCTGCAGAGTTATAAAGGATAACTCTCTTCCACAAATGTATTGAGGGAAGGCAACGAAGAGGATTTGAAAGCAAGGCAGAATTGCAAGAAACAGATTTCAGGAGGTAGATTCGACTCGCCTTTAAAGCCCATGAAAAGCGGCAAAACGTCGACAATGATGCCCTTGGCCAAAAAGGGCGTATGCGTTTTTTCCTGAATATATTCAGGAAAAAACGCATACGCCCTTTTTGGCCAACCAAGCAAGCCGGAAAGGCAAATCGGCACTACAAAGAAGTCTCGCTTGCCATCGGTCAAAAGGGCCATGCTGAAAAAAGTGTAAAAACCAGAAATGCAGGACAGGCCATGGAGACATGGGAGCCTTGCTACGCTCATGGGCGGGATGTAAATTGCCAACAGCCACTCTGGAGAAGTGTACGGTGTGATCTGAAACATGTAATAAACACAGCTTAGAGAGCATAGGGCACTTCCACTCATGGGCGTATACATTGGGAAAACTGAAAATCCACAAGACACAGGCACCCCAAAGTGTAGGGCTGCTCTGTTTACAAGAACCTCCACTTCGGTACACTTTAAATAGCCCAGGAAGAAGTTGTGGTACTTATGCACAATGGAATATCCCTCAGCCATGAAATCAATGTCATAAGGCTAGTAGCAGCATGATGAGTGGATTTAGGTACGATGACTCTAAGTGAAATAAGTCACACAGAAAAAGACACTTATCCTAAGATATCACGTACAGAGGGAATGTCAAAATCGCTACCCTTGAACTGAATTACAAAACAGAACAGAGTCACACGTTTAGAAAACACACTATGGCTGCTTAAAGGGAAAGGTCAGGTGGGGTGATGCATAAAACAAGGGTTTGAAATTAGCTCAGATACCGTTCCATAAGCCAAATATGTAATAGACAAGACCTACTCCCTGCTCAGTGAACTGGACGCAACACCCCCTATTCACCGCACAAGAATATATCTGACTAGTAAGAATCTGAAAACCTATGTATTGATATCTCTCTGGAAGTGAATCAAGAGGGTGTAAAGCGGCATCAACACAGCAGTGAAAAGCAGCTAAACCCCATTATAAAAATAAATTACTTAAAAAAAAAAACCCCTAAAACAAAGACAGTGACAGAGAGAGAAATTCTTACAAAATCCGTTCAGGGGCTCTGATGCAACCTGGATTGACCATATCTAGACCCACAGCTGGATGAGACATTAGGCTGGACACTCTTGGGGCTGAGAGGATTGGTGAGGTTGGGTGAGCAAACGCAGACCCTTTAAAGTAATACTGCGTGCTACCCATCCCATGGGTCCCAAATCTCCAGGTTCAAGGGCATCTCCCTACATCGAAAACATGCATGGGAAACCCAGAAGATGGTACACCGTGTGATCGGGAAAGGTTTCTAAAACGCACCTCACTTCTCCTCTCCTTGTGCTCGGGTTCGCCATTCCAGCCGCTTTACTAACAATCTCCCTACTTGGAGAATCAGCACCGTTAACCTCCTGTTTCGTACAGGTTGCAATTTGTCCTGAGGATAAACGGGAAGAGGGGGAACCAATGAGAGACGAGCTCTCGGTGTTGGGACAGGCACAGATCACTCTATTTTCCCATCAGGAAGAAGAATGAACCACAGGCTCAGCCTGCCCCTCCGGAACCAGAATAGGGCCTGAAGCAATCCTGCGCTTTTGCGGCCAGCTCCCAAACAAGCGAGTTGACAAATGGAGCTCAGGGGCACTGCAATTCACAAACCTGCAGAGTTATAAAGGATAACTCTCTTCCACAAATGTATTGAGGGAAGGCAACGAAGAGGATTTGAAAGCAAGGCAGAATTGCAAGAAACAGATTTCAGGAGGTAGATTCGACTCGCCTTTAAAGCCCATGAAAAGCGGCAAAACGTCGACAATGATGCCCTTGGCCAAAAAGGGCGTATGCGTTTTTTCCTGAATATATTCAGGAAAAAACGCATACGCCCTTTTTGGCCAACCAAGCAAGCCGGAAAGGCAAATCGGCACTACAAAGAAGTCTCGCTTGCCATCGGTCAAAAGGGCCATGCTGAAAAAAGTGTAAAAACCAGAAATGCAGGCCAGGCCATGGAGACATGGGAGCCTTGCTACGCTCATGGGCGGGATGTAAATTGCCAACAGCCACTCTGGAGAAGTGTACGGTGTGATCTGAAACATGTAATAAACACAGCTTAGAGAGCATAGGGCACTTCCACTCATGGGCGTATACATTGGGAAAACTGAAAAGCCACAAGACACAGGCACCCCAAAGTGTAGGGCTGCTCTGTTTACAAGAACCTCCACTTCGGTACACCTTAAATAGCCCAGGAAGAAGTTGTGGTACTTATGCACAATGGAATATCCCTCAGCCATGAAATCAATGTCATAAGGCTAGTAGCAGCATGATGAGTGGATTTAGGTACGATGACTCTAAGTGAAATAAGTCACACAGAAAAAGACACTTATCCTAAGATATCACGTACAGAGGGAATGTCAAAATCGCTACCCTTGAACTGAATTACAAAACAGAACAGAGTCACACGTTTAGAAAACACACTATGGCTGCTTAAAGGGAAAGGTCAGGTGGGGTGATGCATAAAACAAGGGTTTGAAATTAGCTCAGATACCGTTCCATAAGCCAAATATGTAATAGACAAGCCCTACTCCCTGCTCAGTGAACTGGACGCAACACCCCCTATTCACCGCACAAGAATATATCTGACTAGTAAGAATCTGAAAACCTATGTATTGATATCTCTCTGGAAGTGAATCAAGAGGGTGTAAAGCGGCATCAACACAGCAGTGAAAAGCAGCTAAACCCCATTATAAACATAAATTACTTAAAAAAAAAACCCCTAAAACAAAGACAGTGACAGAGAGAGAAATTCTTACAAAATCCGTTCAGGGGCTCTGATGCAACCTGGATTGACCATATCTAGACCCACAGCTGGATGAGACATTAGGCTGGACACTCTTGGGGCTGAGAGGATTGGTGAGGTTGGGTGAGCAAACGCAGACCCTTTAAAGTAATACTGCGTGCTACCCATCCCATGGGTCCCAAATCTGCAGGTTCAAGGGCATCTTCCTACATCGAAAACATGCATGGGAAACCCAGAAGATGGTACACCGTGTGATCGGGAAAGGTTTCTAAAACGCACCTCACTTCTCCTCTCCTTGTGCTCGGGTTCGCCATTCCAGCCGCTTTACTAACAATCTCCCTACTTGGAGAATCAGCACCGTTAACCTCCTGTTTCGTACAGGTTGCAATTTGTCCTGAGGATAAACGGGAAGAGGGGGAACCAATGAGAGACGAGCTCTCGGTGTTGGGACAGGCACAGATCACTCTATTTTCCCATCAGGAAGAAGAATGAACCACAGGCTCAGCCTGCCCCTCCGGAACCAGAATAGGGCCTGAAGCAATCCTGCGCTTTTGCGGCCAGCTCCCAAACAAGCGAGTTGACAAATGGAGCTCAGGGGCACTGCAATTCACAAACCTGCAGAGTTATAAAGGATAACTCTCTTCCACAAATGTATTGAGGGAAGGCAACGAAGAGGATTTGAAAGCAAGGCAGAATTGCAAGAAACAGATTTCAGGAGGTAGATTCGACTCGCCTTTAAAGCCCATGAAAAGCGGCAAAACGTCGACAATGATGCCCTTGGCCAAAAAGGGCGTATGCGTTTTTTCCTGAATATATTCAGGAAAAAACGCATACGCCCTTTTTGGCCAACCAAGCAAGCCGGAAAGGCAAATCGGCACTACAAAGAAGTCTCGCTTGCCATCGGTCAAAAGGGCCATGCTGAAAAAAGTGTAAAAACCAGAAATGCAGGCCAGGCCATGGAGACATGGGAGCCTTGCTACGCTCATGGGCGGGATGTAAATTGCCAACAGCCACTCTGGAGAAGTGTACGGTGTGATCTGAAACATGTAATAAACACAGCTTAGAGAGCATAGGGCACTTCCACTCATGGGCGTATACATTGGGAAAACTGAAAAGCCACAAGACACAGGCACCCCAAAGTGTAGGGCTGCTCTGTTTACAAGAACCTCCACTTCGGTACACCTTAAATAGCCCAGGAAGAAGTTGTGGTACTTATGCACAATGGAATATCCCTCAGCCATGAAATCAATGTCATAAGGCTAGTAGCAGCATGATGAGTGGATTTAGGTACGATGACTCTAAGTGAAATAAGTCACACAGAAAAAGACACTTATCCTAAGATATCACGTACAGAGGGAATGTCAAAATCGCTACCCTTGAACTGAATTACAAAACAGAACAGAGTCACACGTTTAGAAAACACACGATGGCTGCTTAAAGGGAAAGGTCAGGTGGGGTGATGCATAAAACAAGGGTTTGAAATTAGCTCAGATACCGTTCCATAAGCCAAATATGTAATAGACAAGCCCTACTCCCTGCTCAGTGAACTGGACGCAACACCCCCTATTCACCGCACAAGAATATATCTGACTAGTAAGAATCTGAAAACCTATGTATTGATATCTCTCTGGAAGTGAATCAAGAGGGTGTAAAGCGGCATCAACACAGCAGTGAAAAGCAGCTAAACCCCATTATAAAAATAAATTACTTAAAAAAAAAAACCCCTAAAACAAAGACAGTGACAGAGAGAGAAATTCTTACAAAATCCGTTCAGGGGCTCTGATGCAACCTGGATTGACCATATCTAGACCCACAGCTGGATGAGACATTAGGCTGGACACTCTTGGGGCTGAGAGGATTGGTGAGGTTGGGTGAGCAAACGCAGACCCTTTAAAGTAATACTGCGTGCTACCCATCCCATGGGTCCCAAATCTGCAGGTTCAAGGGCATCTTCCTACATCGAAAACATGCATGGGAAACCCAGAAGATGGTACACCGTGTGATCGGGAAAGGTTTCTAAAACGCACCTCACTTCTCCTCTCCTTGTGCTCGGGTTCGCCATTCCAGCCGCTTTACTAACAATCTCCCTACTTGGAGAATCAGCACCGTTAACCTCCTGTTTCGTACAGGTTGCAATTTGTCCTGAGGATAAACGGGAAGAGGGGGAACCAATGAGAGACGAGCTCTCGGTGTTGGGACAGGCACAGATCACTCTATTTTCCCATCAGGAAGAAGAATGAACCACAGGCTCAGCCTGCCCCTCCGGAACCAGAATAGGGCCTGAAGCAATCCTGCGCTTTTGCGGCCAGCTCCCAAACAAGCGAGTTGACAAATGGAGCTCAGGGGCACTGCAATTCACAAACCTGCAGAGTTATAAAGGATAACTCTCTTCCACAAATGTATTGAGGGAAGGCAACGAAGAGGATTTGAAAGCAAGGCAGAATTGCAAGAAACAGATTTCAGGAGGTAGATTCGACTCGCCTTTAAAGCCCATGAAAAGCGGCAAAACGTCGACAATGATGCCCTTGGCCAAAAAGGGCGTATGCGTTTTTTCCTGAATATATTCAGGAAAAAACGCATACGCCCTTTTTGGCCAACCAAGCAAGCCGGAAAGGCAAATCGGCACTACAAAGAAGTCTCGCTTGCCATCGGTCAAAAGGGCCATGCTGAAAAAAGTGTAAAAACCAGAAATGCAGGACAGGCCATGGAGACATGGGAGCCTTGCTACGCTCATGGGCGGGATGTAAATTGCCAACAGCCACTCTGGAGAAGTGTACGGTGTGATCTGAAACATGTAATAAACACAGCTTAGAGAGCATAGGGCACTTCCACTCATGGGCGTATACATTGGGAAAACTGAAAAGCCACAAGACACAGGCACCCCAAAGTGTAGGGCTGCTCTGTTTACAAGAACCTCCACTTCGGTACACCTTAAATAGCTCAGGAAGAAGTTGTGGTACTTATGCACAATGGAATATCCCTCAGCCATGAAATCAATGTCATAAGGCTAGTAGCAGCATGATGAGTGGATTTAGGTACGATGACTCTAAGTGAAATAAGTCACACAGAAAAAGACACTTATCCTAAGATATCACGTACAGAGGGAATGTCAAAATCGCTACCCTTGAACTGAATTACAAAACAGAACAGAGTCACACGTTTAGAAAACACACTATGGCTGCTTAAAGGGAAAGGTCAGGTGGGGTGATGCATAAAACAAGGGTTTGAAATTAGCTCAGATACCGTTCCATAAGCCAAATATGTAATAGACAAGACCTACTCCCTGCTCAGTGAACTGGACGCAACACCCCCTATTCACCGCACAAGAATATATCTGACTAGTAAGAATCTGAAAACCTATGTATTGATATCTCTCTGGAAGTGAATCAAGAGGGTGTAAAGCGGCATCAACACAGCAGTGAAAAGCAGCTAAACCCCATTATAAACATAAATTACTTAAAAAAAAAACCCCTAAAACAAAGACAGTGACAGAGAGAGAAATTCTTACAAAATCCGTTCAGGGGCTCTGATGCAACCTGGATTGACCATATCTAGACCCACAGCTGGATGAGACATTAGGCTGGACACTCTTGGGGCTGAGAGGATTGGTGAGGTTGGGTGAGCAAACGCAGACCCTTTAAAGTAATACTGCGTGCTACCCATCCCATGGGTCCCAAATCTGCAGGTTCAAGGGCATCTTCCTACATCGAAAACATGCATGGGAAACCCAGAAGATGGTACACCGTGTGATCGGGAAAGGTTTCTAAAACGCACCTCACTTCTCCTCTCCTTGTGCTCGGGTTCGCCATTCCAGCCGCTTTACTAACAATCTCCCTACTTGGAGAATCAGCACCGTTAACCTCCTGTTTCGTACAGGTTGCAATTTGTCCTGAGGATAAACGGGAAGAGGGGGAACCAGTGAGAGACGAGCTCTCGGTGTTGGGACAGGCACAGATCACTCTATTTTCCCATCAGGAAGAAGAATGAACCACAGGCTCAGCCTGCCCCTCCGGAACCAGAATAGGGCCTGAAGCAATCCTGCGCTTTTGCGGCCAGCTCCCAAACAAGCGAGTTGACAAATGGAGCTCAGGGGCACTGCAATTCACAAACCTGCAGAGTTATAAAGGATAACTCTCTTCCACAAATGTATTGAGGGAAGGCAACGAAGAGGATTTGAAAGCAAGGCAGAATTGCAAGAAACAGATTTCAGGAGGTAGATTCGACTCGCCTTTAAAGCCCATGAAAAGCGGCAAAACGTCGACAATGATGCCCTTGGCCAAAAAGGGCGTATGCGTTTTTTCCTGAATATATTCAGGAAAAAACGCATACGCCCTTTTTGGCCAACCAAGCAAGCCGGAAAGGCAAATCGGCACTACAAAGAAGTCTCGCTTGCCATCGGTCAAAAGGGCCATGCTGAAAAAAGTGTAAAAACCAGAAATGCAGGCCAGGCCATGGAGACATGGGAGCCTTGCTACGCTCATGGGCGGGATGTAAATTGCCAACAGCCACTCTGGAGAAGTGTACGGTGTGATCTGAAACATGTAATAAACACAGCTTAGAGAGCATAGGGCACTTCCACTCATGGGCGTATACATTGGGAAAACTGAAAAGCCACAAGACACAGGCACCCCAAAGTGTAGGGCTGCTCTGTTTACAAGAACCTCCACTTCGGTACACCTTAAATAGCCCAGGAAGAAGTTGTGGTACTTATGCACAATGGAATATCCCTCAGCCATGAAATCAATGTCATAAGGCTAGTAGCAGCATGATGAGTGGATTTAGGTACGATGACTCTAAGTGAAATAAGTCACACAGAAAAAGACACTTATCCTAAGATATCACGTACAGAGGGAATGTCAAAATCGCTACCCTTGAACTGAATTACAAAACAGAACAGAGTCACACGTTTAGAAAACACACGATGGCTGCTTAACGGGAAAGGTCAGGTGGGGTGATGCATAAAACAAGGGTTTGAAATTAGCTCAGATACCGTTCCATAAGCCAAATATGTAATAGACAAGACCTACTCCCTGCTCAGTGAACTGGACGCAACACCCCCTATTCACCGCACAAGAATATATCTGACTAGTAAGAATCTGAAAACCTATGTATTGATATCTCTCTGGAAGTGAATCAAGAGGGTGTAAAGCGGCATCAACACAGCAGGGAAAAGCAGCCAAGCCCCATTCTAAACATAAATTACTTATAAAAAAAACCCCTAAAACAAAGACAGTGACAGAGAGAGAAATTCTTACAAAATCCGTTCAGGGGCTCTGATACAACCTGGATTGACCATATCTAGACCCACAGCTGGATGAGACATTAGGCTGGACACTCTTGGGGCTGAGAGGATTGGTGAGGTTGGGTGAGCAAACGCAGACCCTTTAAAGTAATACTGCGTGCTACCCATCCCATGGGTCCCAAATCTCCAGGTTCAAGGGCATCTTCCTACATCGAAAACATGCATGGGAAACCCAGAAGATGGTACACCGTGTGATCGGGAAAGGTTTCTAAAACGCACCTCACTTCTCCTCTCCTTGTGCTCGGGTTCGCCATTCCAGCCGCTTTACTAACAATCTCCCTACTTGGAGAATCAGCACCGTTAACCTCCTGTTTCGTACAGGTTGCAATTTGTCCTGAGGATAAACGGGAAGAGGGGGAACCAATGAGAGACGAGCTCTCGGTGTTGGGACAGGCACAGATCACTCTATTTTCCCATCAGGAAGAAGAATGAACCACAGGCTCAGCCTGCCCCTCCGGAACCAGAATAGGGCCTGAAGCAATCCTGCGCTTTTGCGGCCAGCTCCCAAACAAGCGAGTTGACAAATGGAGCTCAGGGGCACTGCAATTCACAAACCTGCAGAGTTATAAAGGATAACTCTCTTCCACAAATGTATTGAGGGAAGGCAACGAAGAGGATTTGAAAGCAAGGCAGAATTGCAAGAAACAGATTTCAGGAGGTAGATTCGACTCGCCTTTAAAGCCCATGAAAAGCGGCAAAACGTCGACAATGATGCCCTTGGCCAAAAAGGGCGTATGCGTTTTTTCCTGAATATATTCAGGAAAAAACGCATACGCCCTTTTTGGCCAACCAAGCAAGCCGGAAAGGCAAATCGGCACTACAAAGAAGTCTCGCTTGCCATCGGTCAAAAGGGCCATGCTGAAAAAAGTGTAAAAACCAGAAATGCAGGACAGGCCATGGAGACATGGGAGCCTTGCTACGCTCATGGGCGGGATGTAAATTGCCAACAGCCACTCTGGAGAAGTGTACGGTGTGATCTGAAACATGTAATAAACACAGCTTAGAGAGCATAGGGCACTTCCACTCATGGGCGTATACATTGGGAAAACTGAAAAGCCACAAGACACAGGCACCCCAAAGTGTAGGGCTGCTCTGTTTACAAGAACCTCCACTTCGGTACACCTTAAATAGCCCAGGAAGAAGTTGTGGTACTTATGCACAATGGAATATCCCTCAGCCATGAAATCAATGTCATAAGGCTAGTAGCAGCATGATGAGTGGATTTAGGTACGATGACTCTAAGTGAAATAAGTCACACAGAAAAAGACACTTATCCTAAGATATCACGTACAGAGGGAATGTCAAAATCGCTACCCTTGAACTGAATTACAAAACAGAACAGAGTCACACGTTTAGAAAACACACTATGGCTGCTTAAAGGGAAAGGTCAGGTGGGGTGATGCATAAAACAAGGGTTTGAAATTAGCTCAGATACCGTTCCATAAGCCAAATATGTAATAGACAAGACCTACTCCCTGCTCAGTGAACTGGACGCAACACCCCCTATTCACCGCACAAGAATATATCTGACTAGTAAGAATCTGAAAACCTATGTATTGATATCTCTCTGGAAGTGAATCAAGAGGGTGTAAAGCGGCATCAACACAGCAGTGAAAAGCAGCTAAACCCCATTATAAAAATAAATTACTTAAAAAAAAAAACCCCTAAAACAAAGACAGTGACAGAGAGAGAAATTCTTACAAAATCCGTTCAGGGGCTCTGATGCAACCTGGATTGACCATATCTAGACCCACAGCTGGATGAGACATTAGGCTGGACACTCTTGGGGCTGAGAGGATTGGTGAGGTTGGGTGAGCAAACGCAGACCCTTTAAAGTAATACTGCGTGCTACCCATCCCATGGGTCCCAAATCTGCAGGTTCAAGGGCATCTTCCTACATCGAAAACATGCATGGGAAACCCAGAAGATGGTACACCGTGTGATCGGGAAAGGTTTCTAAAACGCACCTCACTTCTCCTCTCCTTGTGCTCGGGTTCGCCATTCCAGCCGCTTTACTAACAATCTCCCTACTTGGAGAATCAGCACCGTTAACCTCCTGTTTCGTACAGGTTGCAATTTGTCCTGAGGATAAACGGGAAGAGGGGGAACCAATGAGAGACGAGCTCTCGGTGTTGGGACAGGCACAGATCACTCTATTTTCCCATCAGGAAGAAGAATGAACCACAGGCTCAGCCTGCCCCTCCGGAACCAGAATAGGGCCTGAAGCAATCCTGCGCTTTTGCGGCCAGCTCCCAAACAAGCGAGTTGACAAATGGAGCTCAGGGGCACTGCAATTCACAAACCTGCAGAGTTATAAAGGATAACTCTCTTCCACAAATGTATTGAGGGAAGGCAACGAAGAGGATTTGAAAGCAAGGCAGAATTGCAAGAAACAGATTTCAGGAGGTAGATTCGACTCGCCTTTAAAGCCCATGAAAAGCGGCAAAACGTCGACAATGATGCCCTTGGCCAAAAAGGGCGTATGCGTTTTTTCCTGAATATATTCAGGAAAAAACGCATACGCCCTTTTTGGCCAACCAAGCAAGCCGGAAAGGCAAATCGGCACTACAAAGAAGTCTCGCTTGCCATCGGTCAAAAGGGCCATGCTGAAAAAAGTGTAAAAACCAGAAATGCAGGCCAGGCCATGGAGACATGGGAGCCTTGCTACGCTCATGGGCGGGATGTAAATTGCCAACAGCCACTCTGGAGAAGTGTACGGTGTGATCTGAAACATGTAATAAACACAGCTTAGAGAGCATAGGGCACTTCCACTCATGGGCGTATACATTGGGAAAACTGAAAAGCCACAAGACACAGGCACCCCAAAGTGTAGGGCTGCTCTGTTTACAAGAACCTCCACTTCGGTACACCTTAAATAGCCCAGGAAGAAGTTGTGGTACTTATGCACAATGGAATATCCCTCAGCCATGAAATCAATGTCATAAGGCTAGTAGCAGCATGATGAGTGGATTTAGGTACGATGACTCTAAGTGAAATAAGTCACACAGAAAAAGACACTTATCCTAAGATATCACGTACAGAGGGAATGTCAAAATCGCTACCCTTGAACTGAATTACAAAACAGAACAGAGTCACACGTTTAGAAAACACACTATGGCTGCTTAAAGGGAAAGGTCAGGTGGGGTGATGCATAAAACAAGGGTTTGAAATTAGCTCAGATACCGTTCCATAAGCCAAATATGTAATAGACAAGACCTACTCCCTGCTCAGTGAACTGGACGCAACACCCCCTATTCACCGCACAAGAATATATCTGACTAGTAAGAATCTGAAAACCTATGTATTGATATCTCTCTGGAAGTGAATCAAGAGGGTGTAAAGCGGCATCAACACAGCAGTGAAAAGCAGCTAAACCCCATTATAAAAATAAATTACTTAAAAAAAAAAACCCCTAAAACAAAGACAGTGACAGAGAGAGAAATTCTTACAAAATCCGTTCAGGGGCTCTGATGCAACCTGGATTGACCATATCTAGACCCACAGCTGGATGAGACATTAGGCTGGACACTCTTGGGGCTGAGAGGATTGGTGAGGTTGGGTGAGCAAACGCAGACCCTTTAAAGTAATACTGCGTGCTACCCATCCCATGGGTCCCAAATCTGCAGGTTCAAGGGCATCTTCCTACATCGAAAACATGCATGGGAAACCCAGAAGATGGTACACCGTGTGATCGGGAAAGGTTTCTAAAACGCACCTCACTTCTCCTCTCCTTGTGCTCGGGTTCGCCATTCCAGCCGCTTTACTAACAATCTCCCTACTTGGAGAATCAGCACCGTTAACCTCCTGTTTCGTACAGGTTGCAATTTGTCCTGAGGATAAACGGGAAGAGGGGGAACCAATGAGAGACGAGCTCTCGGTGTTGGGACAGGCACAGATCACTCTATTTTCCCATCAGGAAGAAGAATGAACCACAGGCTCAGCCTGCCCCTCCGGAACCAGAATAGGGCCTGAAGCAATCCTGCGCTTTTGCGGCCAGCTCCCAAACAAGCGAGTTGACAAATGGAGCTCAGGGGCACTGCAATTCACAAACCTGCAGAGTTATAAAGGATAACTCTCTTCCACAAATGTATTGAGGGAAGGCAACGAAGAGGATTTGAAAGCAAGGCAGAATTGCAAGAAACAGATTTCAGGAGGTAGATTCGACTCGCCTTTAAAGCCCATGAAAAGCGGCAAAACGTCGACAATGATGCCCTTGGCCAAAAAGGGCGTATGCGTTTTTTCCTGAATATATTCAGGAAAAAACGCATACGCCCTTTTTGGCCAACCAAGCAAGCCGGAAAGGCAAATCGGCACTACAAAGAAGTCTCGCTTGCCATCGGTCAAAAGGGCCATGCTGAAAAAAGTGTAAAAACCAGAAATGCAGGACAGGCCATGGAGACATGGGAGCCTTGCTACGCTCATGGGCGGGATGTAAATTGCCAACAGCCACTCTGGAGAAGTGTACGGTGTGATCTGAAACATGTAATAAACACAGCTTAGAGAGCATAGGGCACTTCCACTCATGGGCGTATACATTGGGAAAACTGAAAAGCCACAAGACACAGGCACCCCAAAGTGTAGGGCTGCTCTGTTTACAAGAACCTCCACTTCGGTACACCTTAAATAGCCCAGGAAGAAGTTGTGGTACTTATGCACAATGGAATATCCCTCAGCCATGAAATCAATGTCATAAGGCTAGTAGCAGCATGATGAGTGGATTTAGGTACGATGACTCTAAGTGAAATAAGTCACACAGAAAAAGACACTTATCCTAAGATATCACGTACAGAGGGAATGTCAAAATCGCTACCCTTGAACTGAATTACAAAACAGAACAGAGTCACACGTTTAGAAAACACACTATGGCTGCTTAAAGGGAAAGGTCAGGTGGGGTGATGCATAAAACAAGGGTTTGAAATTAGCTCAGATACCGTTCCATAAGCCAAATATGTAATAGACAAGCCCTACTCCCTGCTCAGTGAACTGGACGCAACACCCCCTATTCACCGCACAAGAATATATCTGACTAGTAAGAATCTGAAAACCTATGTATTGATATCTCTCTGGAAGTGAATCAAGAGGGTGTAAAGCGGCATCAACACAGCAGGGAAAAGCAGCCAAGCCCCATTCTAAACATAAATTACTTATAAAAAAAACCCCTAAAACAAAGACAGTGACAGAGAGAGAAATTCTTACAAAATCCGTTCAGGGGCTCTGATGCAACCTGGATTGACCATATCTAGACCCACAGCTGGATGAGACATTAGGCTGGACACTCTTGGGGCTGAGAGGATTGGTGAGGTTGGGTGAGCAAACGCAGACCCTTTAAAGTAATACTGCGTGCTATCCATCCCATGGGTCCCAAATCTCCAGGTTCAAGGGCATCTTCCTACATCGAAAACATGCATGGGAAACCCAGAAGATGGTACACCGTGTGATCGGGAAAGGTTTCTAAAACGCACCTCACTTCTCCTCTCCTTGTGCTCGGGTTCGCCATTCCAGCCGCTTTACTAACAATCTCCCTACTTGGAGAATCAGCACCGTTAACCTCCTGTTTCGTACAGGTTGCAATTTGTCCTGAGGATAAACGGGAAGAGGGAGAACCAATGAGAGACGAGCTCTCGGTGTTGGGACAGGCACAGATCACTCTATTTTCCCATCAGGAAGAAGAATGAACCACAGGCTCAGCCTGCCCCTCCGGAACCAGAATAGGGCCTGAAGCAATCCTGCGCTTTTGCGGCCAGCTCCCAAACAAGCGAGTTGACAAATGGAGCTCAGGGGCACTGCAATTCACAAACCTGCAGAGTTATAAAGGATAACTCTCTTCCACAAATGTATTGAGGGAAGGCAACGAAGAGGATTTGAAAGCAAGGCAGAATTGCAAGAAACAGATTTCAGGAGGTAGATTCGACTCGCCTTTAAAGCCCATGAAAAGCGGCAAAACGTCGACAATGATGCCCTTGGCCAAAAAGGGCGTATGCGTTTTTTCCTGAATATATTCAGGAAAAAACGCATACGCCCTTTTTGGCCAACCAAGCAAGCCGGAAAGGCAAATCGGCACTACAAAGAAGTCTCGCTTGCCATCGGTCAAAAGGGCCATGCTGAAAAAAGTGTAAAAACCAGAAATGCAGGCCAGGCCATGGAGACATGGGAGCCTTGCTACGCTCATGGGCGGGATGTAAATTGCCAACAGCCACTCTGGAGAAGTGTACGGTGTGATCTGAAACATGTAATAAACACAGCTTAGAGAGCATAGGGCACTTCCACTCATGGGCGTATACATTGGGAAAACTGAAAAGCCACAAGACACAGGCACCCCAAAGTGTAGGGCTGCTCTGTTTACAAGAACCTCCACTTCGGTACACCTTAAATAGCCCAGGAAGAAGTTGTGGTACTTATGCACAATGGAATATCCCTCAGCCATGAAATCAATGTCATAAGGCTAGTAGCAGCATGATTTAGGTACGATGACTCTAAGTGAAATAAGTCACACAGAAAAAGACACTTATCCTAAGATATCACGTACAGAGGGAATGTCAAAATCGCTACCCTTGAACTGAATTACAAAACAGAACAGAGTCACACGTTTAGAAAACACACTATGGCTGCTTAAAGGGAAAGGTCAGGTGGGGTGATGCATAAAACAAGGGTTTGAAATTAGCTCAGATACCGTTCCATAAGCCAAATATGTAATAGACAAGACCTACTCCCTGCTCAGTGAACTGGACGCAACACCCCCTATTCACCGCACAAGAATATATCTGACTAGTAAGAATCTGAAAACCTATGTATTGATATCTCTCTGGAAGTGAATCAAGAGGGTGTAAAGCGGCATCAACACAGCAGGGAAAAGCAGCCAAGCCCCATTCTAAACATAAATTACTTAAAAAAAAAACCCCTAAAACAAAGACAGTGACAGAGAGAGAAATTCTTACAAAATCCGTTCAGGGGCTCTGATGCAACCTGGATTGACCATATCTAGACCCACAGCTGGATGAGACATTAGGCTGGACACTCTTGGGGCTGAGAGGATTGGTGAGGTTGGGTGAGCAAACGCAGACCCTTTAAAGTAATACTGCGTGCTACCCATCCCATGGGTCCCAAATCTCCAGGTTCAAGGGCATCTTCCTACATCGAAAACATGCATGGGAAACCCAGAAGATGGTACACCGTGTGATCGGGAAAGGTTTCTAAAACGCACCTCACTTCTCCTCTCCTTGTGCTCGGGTTCGCCATTCCAGCCGCTTTACTAACAATCTCCCTACTTGGAGAATCAGCACCGTTAACCTCCTGTTTCGTACAGGTTGCAATTTGTCCTGAGGATAAACGGGAAGAGGGGGAACCAATGAGAGACGAGCTCTCGGTGTTGGGACAGGCACAGATCACTCTATTTTCCCATCAGGAAGAAGAATGAACCACAGGCTCAGCCTGCCCCTCCGGAACCAGAATAGGGCCTGAAGCAATCCTGCGCTTTTGCGGCCAGCTCCCAAACAAGCGAGTTGACAAATGGAGCTCAGGGGCACTGCAATTCACAAACCTGCAGAGTTATAAAGGATAACTCTCTTCCACAAATGTATTGAGGGAAGGCAACGAAGAGGATTTGAAAGCAAGGCAGAATTGCAAGAAACAGATTTCAGGAGGTAGATTCGACTCGCCTTTAAAGCCCATGAAAAGCGGCAAAACGTCGACAATGATGCCCTTGGCCAAAAAGGGCGTATGCGTTTTTTCCTGAATATATTCAGGAAAAAACGCATACGCCCTTTTTGGCCAACCAAGCAAGCCGGAAAGGCAAATCGGCACTACAAAGAAGTCTCGCTTGCCATCGGTCAAAAGGGCCATGCTGAAAAAAGTGTAAAAACCAGAAATGCAGGACAGGCCATGGAGACATGGGAGCCTTGCTACGCTGATGGGCGGGATGTAAATTGCCAACAGCCACTCTGGAGAAGTGTACGGTGTGTCCTGAAACATGTAATAAACACAGCTTAGAGAGCATAGGGCACTTCCACTCATGGGCGTATACATTGGGAAAACTGAAAAGCCACAAGACACAGGCACCCCAAAGTGTAGGGCTGCTCTGTTTACAAGAACCTCCACTTCGGTACACCTTAAATAGCCCAGGAAGAAGTTGTGGTACTTATGCACAATGGAATATCCCTCAGCCATGAAATCAATGTCATAAGGCTAGTAGCAGCATGATGAGTGGATTTAGGTACGATGACTCTAAGTGAAATAAGTCACACAGAAAAAGACACTTATCCTAAGATATCACGTACAGAGGGAATGTCAAAATCGCTACCCTTGAACTGAATTACAAAACAGAACAGAGTCACACGTTTAGAAAACACACTATGGCTGCTTAAAGGGAAAGGTCAGGTGGGGTGATGCATAAAACAAGGGTTTGAAATTAGCTCAGATACCGTTCCATAAGCCAAATATGTAATAGACAAGACCTACTCCCTGCTCAGTGAACTGGACGCAACACCCCCTATTCACCGCACAAGAATATATCTGACTAGTAAGAATCTGAAAACCTATGTATTGATATCTCTCTGGAAGTGAATCAAGAGGGTGTAAAGCGGCATCAACACAGCAGGGAAAAGCAGCCAAGCCCCATTCTAAACATAAATTACTTAAAAAAAAAACCCCTAAAACAAAGACAGTGACAGAGAGAGAAATTCTTACAAAATCCGTTCAGGGGCTCTGATGCAACCTGGATTGACCATATCTAGACCCACAGCTGGATGAGACATTAGGCTGGACACTCTTGGGGCTGAGAGGATTGGTGAGGTTGGGTGAGCAAACGCAGACCCTTTAAAGTAATACTGCGTGCTACCCATCCCATGGGTCCCAAATCTGCAGGTTCAAGGGCATCTTCCTACATCGAAAACATGCATGGGAAACCCAGAAGATGGTACACCGTGTGATCGGGAAAGGTTTCTAAAACGCACCTCACTTCTCCTCTCCTTGTGCTCGGGTTCGCCATTCCAGCCGCTTTACTAACAATCTCCCTACTTGGAGAATCAGCACCGTTAACCTCCTGTTTCGTACAGGTTGCAATTTGTCCTGAGGATAAACGGGAAGAGGGGGAACCAATGAGAGACGAGCTCTCGGTGTTGGGACAGGCACAGATCACTCTATTTTCCCATCAGGAAGAAGAATGAACCACAGGCTCAGCCTGCCCCTCCGGAACCAGAATAGGGCCTGAAGCAATCCTGCGCTTTTGCGGCCAGCTCCCAAACAAGCGAGTTGACAAATGGAGCTCAGGGGCACTGCAATTCACAAACCTGCAGAGTTATAAAGGATAACTCTCTTCCACAAATGTATTGAGGGAAGGCAACGAAGAGGATTTGAAAGCAAGGCAGAATTGCAAGAAACAGATTTCAGGAGGTAGATTCGACTCGCCTTTAAAGCCCATGAAAAGCGGCAAAACGTCGACAATGATGCCCTTGGCCAAAAAGGGCGTATGCGTTTTTTCCTGAATATATTCAGGAAAAAACGCATACGCCCTTTTTGGCCAACCAAGCAAGCCGGAAAGGCAAATCGGCACTACAAAGAAGTCTCGCTTGCCATCGGTCAAAAGGGCCATGCTGAAAAAAGTGTAAAAACCAGAAATGCAGGCCAGGCCATGGAGACATGGGAGCCTTGCTACGCTCATGGGCGGGATGTAAATTGCCAACAGCCACTCTGGAGAAGTGTACGGTGTGATCTGAAACATGTAATAAACACAGCTTAGAGAGCATAGGGCACTTCCACTCATGGGCGTATACATTGGGAAAACTGAAAATCCACAAGACACAGGCACCCCAAATTGTAGGGCTGCTCTGTTTACAAGAACCTCCACTTCGGTACACCTTAAATAGCCCAGGAAGAAGTTGTGGTACTTATGCACAATGGAATATCCCTCAGCCATGAAATCAATGTCATAAGGCTAGTAGCAGCATGATGAGTGGATTTAGGTACGATGACTCTAAGTGAAATAAGTCACACAGAAAAAGACACTTATCCTAAGATATCACGTACAGAGGGAATGTCAAAATCGCTACCCTTGAACTGAATTACAAAACAGAACAGAGTCACACGTTTAGAAAACACACTATGGCTGCTTAAAGGGAAAGGTCAGGTGGGGTGATGCATAAAACAAGGGTTTGAAATTAGCTCAGATACCGTTCCATAAGCCAAATATGTAATAGACAAGACCTACTCCCTGCTCAGTGAACTGGACGCAACACCCCCTATTCACCGCACAAGAATATATCTGACTAGTAAGAATCTGAAAACCTATGTATTGATATCTCTCTGGAAGTGAATCAAGAGGGTGTAAAGCGGCATCAACACAGCAGTGAAAAGCAGCTAAACCCCATTATAAAAATAAATTACTTAAAAAAAAAAACCCCTAAAACAAAGACAGTGACAGAGAGAGAAATTCTTACAAAATCCGTTCAGGGGCTCTGATGCAACCTGGATTGACCATATCTAGACCCACAGCTGGATGAGACATTAGGCTGGACACTCTTGGGGCTGAGAGGATTGGTGAGGTTGGGTGAGCAAACGCAGACCCTTTAAAGTAATACTGCGTGCTACCCATCCCATGGGTCCCAAATCTGCAGGTTCAAGGGCATCTTCCTACATCGAAAACATGCATGGGAAACCCAGAAGATGGTACACCGTGTGATCGGGAAAGGTTTCTAAAACGCACCTCACTTCTCCTCTCCTTGTGCTCGGGTTCGCCATTCCAGCCGCTTTACTAACAATCTCCCTACTTGGAGAATCAGCACCGTTAACCTCCTGTTTCGTACAGGTTGCAATTTGTCCTGAGGATAAACGGGAAGAGGGGGAACCAATGAGAGACGAGCTCTCGGTGTTGGGACAGGCACAGATCACTCTATTTTCCCATCAGGAAGAAGAATGAACCACAGGCTCAGCCTGCCCCTCCGGAACCAGAATAGGGCCTGAAGCAATCCTGCGCTTTTGCGGCCAGCTCCCAAACAAGCGAGTTGACAAATGGAGCTCAGGGGCACTGCAATTCACAAACCTGCAGAGTTATAAAGGATAACTCTCTTCCACAAATGTATTGAGGGAAGGCAACGAAGAGGATTTGAAAGCAAGGCAGAATTGCAAGAAACAGATTTCAGGAGGTAGATTCGACTCGCCTTTAAAGCCCATGAAAAGCGGCAAAACGTCGACAATGATGCCCTTGGCCAAAAAGGGCGTATGCGTTTTTTCCTGAATATATTCAGGAAAAAACGCATACGCCCTTTTTGGCCAACCAAGCAAGCCGGAAAGGCAAATCGGCACTACAAAGAAGTCTCGCTTGCCATCGGTCAAAAGGGCCATGCTGAAAAAAGTGTAAAAACCAGAAATGCAGGCCAGGCCATGGAGACATGGGAGCCTTGCTACGCTCATGGGCGGGATGTAAATTGCCAACAGCCACTCTGGAGAAGTGTACGGTGTGATCTGAAACATGTAATAAACACAGCTTAGAGAGCATAGGGCACTTCCACTCATGGGCGTATACATTGGGAAAACTGAAAAGCCACAAGACACAGGCACCCCAAAGTGTAGGGCTGCTCTGTTTACAAGAACCTCCACTTCGGTACACCTTAAATAGCCCAGGAAGAAGTTGTGGTACTTATGCACAATGGAATATCCCTCAGCCATGAAATCAATGTCATAAGGCTAGTAGCAGCATGATGAGTGGATTTAGGTACGATGACTCTAAGTGAAATAAGTCACACAGAAAAAGACACTTATCCTAAGATATCACGTACAGAGGGAATGTCAAAATCGCTACCCTTGAACTGAATTACAAAACAGAACAGAGTCACACGTTTAGAAAACACACTATGGCTGCTTAAAGGGAAAGGTCAGGTGGGGTGATGCATAAAACAAGGGTTTGAAATTAGCTCAGATACCGTTCCATAAGCCAAATATGTAATAGACAAGACCTACTCCCTGCTCAGTGAACTGGACGCAACACCCCCTATTCACCGCACAAGAATATATCTGACTAGTAAGAATCTGAAAACCTATGTATTGATATCTCTCTGGAAGTGAATCAAGAGGGTGTAAAGCGGCATCAACACAGCAGTGAAAAGCAGCTAAACCCCATTATAAACATAAATTACTTAAAAAAAAAACCCCTAAAACAAAGACAGTGACAGAGAGAGAAATTCTTACAAAATCCGTTCAGGGGCTCTGATGCAACCTGGATTGACCATATCTAGACCCACAGCTGGATGAGACATTAGGCTGGACACTCTTGGGGCTGAGAGGATTGGTGAGGTTGGGTGAGCAAACGCAGACCCTTTAAAGTAATACTGCGTGCTACCCATCCCATGGGTCCCAAATCTGCAGGTTCAAGGGCATCTTCCTACATCGAAAACATGCATGGGAAACCCAGAAGATGGTACACCGTGTGATCGGGAAAGGTTTCTAAAACGCACCTCACTTCTCCTCTCCTTGTGCTCGGGTTCGCCATTCCAGCCGCTTTACTAACAATCTCCCTACTTGGAGAATCAGCACCGTTAACCTCCTGTTTCGTACAGGTTGCAATTTGTCCTGAGGATAAACGGGAAGAGGGGGAACCAGTGAGAGACGAGCTCTCGGTGTTGGGACAGGCACAGATCACTCTATTTTCCCATCAGGAAGAAGAATGAACCACAGGCTCAGCCTGCCCCTCCGGAACCAGAATAGGGCCTGAAGCAATCCTGCGCTTTTGCGGCCAGCTCCCAAACAAGCGAGTTGACAAATGGAGCTCAGGGGCACTGCAATTCACAAACCTGCAGAGTTATAAAGGATAACTCTCTTCCACAAATGTATTGAGGGAAGGCAACGAAGAGGATTTGAAAGCAAGGCAGAATTGCAAGAAACAGATTTCAGGAGGTAGATTCGACTCGCCTTTAAAGCCCATGAAAAGCGGCAAAACGTCGACAATGATGCCCTTGGCCAAAAAGGGCGTATGCGTTTTTTCCTGAATATATTCAGGAAAAAACGCATACGCCCTTTTTGGCCAACCAAGCAAGCCGGAAAGGCAAATCGGCACTACAAAGAAGTCTCGCTTGCCATCGGTCAAAAGGGCCATGCTGAAAAAAGTGTAAAAACCAGAAATGCAGGCCAGGCCATGGAGACATGGGAGCCTTGCTACGCTCATGGGCGGGATGTAAATTGCCAACAGCCACTCTGGAGAAGTGTACGGTGTGATCTGAAACATGTAATAAACACAGCTTAGAGAGCATAGGGCACTTCCACTCATGGGCGTATACATTGGGAAAACTGAAAAGCCACAAGACACAGGCACCCCAAAGTGTAGGGCTGCTCTGTTTACAAGAACCTCCACTTCGGTACACCTTAAATAGCCCAGGAAGAAGTTGTGGTACTTATGCACAATGGAATATCCCTCAGCCATGAAATCAATGTCATAAGGCTAGTAGCAGCATGATGAGTGGATTTAGGTACGATGACTCTAAGTGAAATAAGTCACACAGAAAAAGACACTTATCCTAAGATATCACGTACAGAGGGAATGTCAAAATCGCTACCCTTGAACTGAATTACAAAACAGAACAGAGTCACACGTTTAGAAAACACACTATGGCTGCTTAAAGGGAAAGGTCAGGTGGGGTGATGCATAAAACAAGGGTTTGAAATTAGCTCAGATACCGTTCCATAAGCCAAATATGTAATAGACAAGACCTACTCCCTGCTCAGTGAACTGGACGCAACACCCCCTATTCACCGCACAAGAATATATCTGACTAGTAAGAATCTGAAAACCTATGTATTGATATCTCTCTGGAAGTGAATCAAGAGGGTGTAAAGCGGCATCAACACAGCAGGGAAAAGCAGCCAAGCCCCATTCTAAACATAAATTACTTAAAAAAAAAACCCCTAAAACAAAGACAGTGACAGAGAGAGAAATTCTTACAAAATCCGTTCAGGGGCTCTGATGCAACCTGGATTGACCATATCTAGACCCACAGCTGGATGAGACATTAGGCTGGACACTCTTGGGGCTGAGAGGATTGGTGAGGTTGGGTGAGCAAACGCAGACCCTTTAAAGTAATACTGCGTGCTACCCATCCCATGGGTCCCAAATCTGCAGGTTCAAGGGCATCTTCCTACATCGAAAACATGCATGGGAAACCCAGAAGATGGTACACCGTGTGATCGGGAAAGGTTTCTAAAACGCACCTCACTTCTCCTCTCCTTGTGCTCGGGTTCGCCATTCCAGCCGCTTTACTAACAATCTCCCTACTTGGAGAATCAGCACCGTTAACCTCCTGTTTCGTACAGGTTGCAATTTGTCCTGAGGATAAACGGGAAGAGGGGGAACCAATGAGAGACGAGCTCTCGGTGTTGGGACAGGCACAGATCACTCTATTTTCCCATCAGGAAGAAGAATGAACCACAGGCTCAGCCTGCCCCTCCGGAACCAGAATAGGGCCTGAAGCAATCCTGCGCTTTTGCGGCCAGCTCCCAAACAAGCGAGTTGACAAATGGAGCTCAGGGGCACTGCAATTCACAAACCTGCAGAGTTATAAAGGATAACTCTCTTCCACAAATGTATTGAGGGAAGGCAACGAAGAGGATTTGAAAGCAAGGCAGAATTGCAAGAAACAGATTTCAGGAGGTAGATTCGACTCGCCTTTAAAGCCCATGAAAAGCGGCAAAACGTCGACAATGATGCCCTTGGCCAAAAAGGGCGTATGCGTTTTTTCCTGAATATATTCAGGAAAAAACGCATACGCCCTTTTTGGCCAACCAAGCAAGCCGGAAAGGCAAATCGGCACTACAAAGAAGTCTCGCTTGCCATCGGTCAAAAGGGCCATGCTGAAAAAAGTGTAAAAACCAGAAATGCAGGACAGGCCATGGAGACATGGGAGCCTTGCTACGCTCATGGGCGGGATGTAAATTGCCAACAGCCACTCTGGAGAAGTGTACGGTGTGTCCTGAAACATGTAATAAACACAGCTTAGAGAGCATAGGGCACTTCCACTCATGGGCGTATACATTGGGAAAACTGAAAAGCCACAAGACACAGGCACCCCAAAGTGTAGGGCTGCTCTGTTTACAAGAACCTCCACTTCGGTACACCTTAAATAGCCCAGGAAGAAGTTGTGGTACTTATGCACAATGGAATATCCCTCAGCCATGAAATCAATGTCATAAGGCTAGTAGCAGCATGATGAGTGGATTTAGGTACGATGACTCTAAGTGAAATAAGTCACACAGAAAAAGACACTTATCCTAAGATATCACGTACAGAGGGAATGTCAAAATCGCTACCCTTGAACTGAATTACAAAACAGAACAGAGTCACACGTTTAGAAAACACACTATGGCTGCTTAAAGGGAAAGGTCAGGTGGGGTGATGCATAAAACAAGGGTTTGAAATTAGCTCAGATACCGTTCCATAAGCCAAATATGTAATAGACAAGACCTACTCCCTGCTCAGTGAACTGGACGCAACACCCCCTATTCACCGCACAAGAATATATCTGACTAGTAAGAATCTGAAAACCTATGTATTGATATCTCTCTGGAAGTGAATCAAGAGGGTGTAAAGCGGCATCAACACAGCAGGGAAAAGCAGCCAAGCCCCATTCTAAACATAAATTACTTATAAAAAAAACCCCTAAAACAAAGACAGTGACAGAGAGAGAAATTCTTACAAAATCCGTTCAGGGGCTCTGATGCAACCTGGATTGACCATATCTAGACCCACAGCTGGATGAGACATTAGGCTGGACACTCTTGGGGCTGAGAGGATTGGTGAGGTTGGGTGAGCAAACGCAGACCCTTTAAAGTAATACTGCGTGCTACCCATCCCATGGGTCCCAAATCTCCAGGTTCAAGGGCATCTTCCTACATCGAAAACATGCATGGGAAACCCAGAAGATGGTACACCGTGTGATCGGGAAAGGTTTCTAAAACGCACCTCACTTCTCCTCTCCTTGTGCTCGGGTTCGCCATTCCAGCCGCTTTACTAACAATCTCCCTACTTGGAGAATCAGCACCGTTAACCTCCTGTTTCGTACAGGTTGCAATTTGTCCTGAGGATAAACGGGAAGAGGGGGAACCAATGAGAGACGAGCTCTCGGTGTTGGGACAGGCACAGATCACTCTATTTTCCCATCAGGAAGAAGAATGAACCACAGGCTCAGCCTGCCCCTCCGGAACCAGAATAGGGCCTGAAGCAATCCTGCGCTTTTGCGGCCAGCTCCCAAACAAGCGAGTTGACAAATGGAGCTCAGGGGCACTGCAATTCACAAACCTGCAGAGTTATAAAGGATAACTCTCTTCCACAAATGTATTGAGGGAAGGCAACGAAGAGGATTTGAAAGCAAGGCAGAATTGCAAGAAACAGATTTCAGGAGGTAGATTCGACTCGCCTTTAAAGCCCATGAAAAGCGGCAAAACGTCGACAATGATGCCCTTGGCCAAAAAGGGCGTATGCGTTTTTTCCTGAATATATTCAGGAAAAAACGCATACGCCCTTTTTGGCCAACCAAGCAAGCCGGAAAGGCAAATCGGCACTACAAAGAAGTCTCGCTTGCCATCGGTCAAAAGGGCCATGCTGAAAAAAGTGTAAAAACCAGAAATGCAGGCCAGGCCATGGAGACATGGGAGCCTTGCTACGCTCATGGGCGGGATGTAAATTGCCAACAGCCACTCTGGAGAAGTGTACGGTGTGATCTGAAACATGTAATAAACACAGCTTAGAGAGCATAGGGCACTTCCACTCATGGGCGTATACATTGGGAAAACTGAAAAGCCACAAGACACAGGCACCCCAAATTGTAGGGCTGCTCTGTTTACAAGAACCTCCACTTCGGTACACCTTAAATAGCCCAGGAAGAAGTTGTGGTACTTATGCACAATGGAATATCCCTCAGCCATGAAATCAATGTCATAAGGCTAGTAGCAGCATGATGAGTGGATTTAGGTACGATGACTCTAAGTGAAATAAGTCACACAGAAAAAGACACTTATCCTAAGATATCACGTACAGAGGGAATGTCAAAATCGCTACCCTTGAACTGAATTACAAAACAGAACAGAGTCACACGTTTAGAAAACACACTATGGCTGCTTAAAGGGAAAGGTCAGGTGGGGTGATGCATAAAACAAGGGTTTGAAATTAGCTCAGATACCGTTCCATAAGCCAAATATGTAATAGACAAGACCTACTCCCTGCTCAGTGAACTGGACGCAACACCCCCTATTCACCGCACAAGAATATATCTGACTAGTAAGAATCTGAAAACCTATGTATTGATATCTCTCTGGAAGTGAATCAAGAGGGTGTAAAGCGGCATCAACACAGCAGTGAAAAGCAGCTAAACCCCATTATAAAAATAAATTACTTAAAAAAAAAAACCCCTAAAACAAAGACAGTGACAGAGAGAGAAATTCTTACAAAATCCGTTCAGGGGCTCTGATGCAACCTGGATTGACCATATCTAGACCCACAGCTGGATGAGACATTAGGCTGGACACTCTTGGGGCTGAGAGGATTGGTGAGGTTGGGTGAGCAAACGCAGACCCTTTAAAGTAATACTGCGTGCTACCCATCCCATGGGTCCCAAATCTGCAGGTTCAAGGGCATCTTCCTACATCGAAAACATGCATGGGAAACCCAGAAGATGGTACACCGTGTGATCGGGAAAGGTTTCTAAAACGCACCTCACTTCTCCTCTCCTTGTGCTCGGGTTCGCCATTCCAGCCGCTTTACTAACAATCTCCCTACTTGGAGAATCAGCACCGTTAACCTCCTGTTTCGTACAGGTTGCAATTTGTCCTGAGGATAAACGGGAAGAGGGGGAACCAATGAGAGACGAGCTCTCGGTGTTGGGACAGGCACAGATCACTCTATTTTCCCATCAGGAAGAAGAATGAACCACAGGCTCAGCCTGCCCCTCCGGAACCAGAATAGGGCCTGAAGCAATCCTGCGCTTTTGCGGCCAGCTCCCAAACAAGCGAGTTGACAAATGGAGCTCAGGGGCACTGCAATTCACAAACCTGCAGAGTTATAAAGGATAACTCTCTTCCACAAATGTATTGAGGGAAGGCAACGAAGAGGATTTGAAAGCAAGGCAGAATTGCAAGAAACAGATTTCAGGAGGTAGATTCGACTCGCCTTTAAAGCCCATGAAAAGCGGCAAAACGTCGACAATGATGCCCTTGGCCAAAAAGGGCGTATGCGTTTTTTCCTGAATATATTCAGGAAAAAACGCATACGCCCTTTTTGGCCAACCAAGCAAGCCGGAAAGGCAAATCGGCACTACAAAGAAGTCTCGCTTGCCATCGGTCAAAAGGGCCATGCTGAAAAAAGTGTAAAAACCAGAAATGCAGGACAGGCCATGGAGACATGGGAGCCTTGCTACGCTCATGGGCGGGATGTAAATTGCCAACAGCCACTCTGGAGAAGTGTACGGTGTGATCTGAAACATGTAATAAACACAGCTTAGAGAGCATAGGGCACTTCCACTCATGGGCGTATACATTGGGAAAACTGAAAAGCCACAAGACACAGGCACCCCAAAGTGTAGGGCTGCTCTGTTTACAAGAACCTCCACTTCGGTACACCTTAAATAGCTCAGGAAGAAGTTGTGGTACTTATGCACAATGGAATATCCCTCAGCCATGAAATCAATGTCATAAGGCTAGTAGCAGCATGATGAGTGGATTTAGGTACGATGACTCTAAGTGAAATAAGTCACACAGAAAAAGACACTTATCCTAAGATATCACGTACAGAGGGAATGTCAAAATCGCTACCCTTGAACTGAATTACAAAACAGAACAGAGTCACACGTTTAGAAAACACACTATGGCTGCTTAAAGGGAAAGGTCAGGTGGGGTGATGCATAAAACAAGGGTTTGAAATTAGCTCAGATACCGTTCCATAAGCCAAATATGTAATAGACAAGACCTACTCCCTGCTCAGTGAACTGGACGCAACACCCCCTATTCACCGCACAAGAATATATCTGACTAGTAAGAATCTGAAAACCTATGTATTGATATCTCTCTGGAAGTGAATCAAGAGGGTGTAAAGCGGCATCAACACAGCAGTGAAAAGCAGCTAAACCCCATTATAAACATAAATTACTTAAAAAAAAAACCCCTAAAACAAAGACAGTGACAGAGAGAGAAATTCTTACAAAATCCGTTCAGGGGCTCTGATGCAACCTGGATTGACCATATCTAGACCCACAGCTGGATGAGACATTAGGCTGGACACTCTTGGGGCTGAGAGGATTGGTGAGGTTGGGTGAGCAAACGCAGACCCTTTAAAGTAATACTGCGTGCTACCCATCCCATGGGTCCCAAATCTGCAGGTTCAAGGGCATCTTCCTACATCGAAAACATGCATGGGAAACCCAGAAGATGGTACACCGTGTGATCGGGAAAGGTTTCTAAAACGCACCTCACTTCTCCTCTCCTTGTGCTCGGGTTCGCCATTCCAGCCGCTTTACTAACAATCTCCCTACTTGGAGAATCAGCACCGTTAACCTCCTGTTTCGTACAGGTTGCAATTTGTCCTGAGGATAAACGGGAAGAGGGGGAACCAGTGAGAGACGAGCTCTCGGTGTTGGGACAGGCACAGATCACTCTATTTTCCCATCAGGAAGAAGAATGAACCACAGGCTCAGCCTGCCCCTCCGGAACCAGAATAGGGCCTGAAGCAATCCTGCGCTTTTGCGGCCAGCTCCCAAACAAGCGAGTTGACAAATGGAGCTCAGGGGCACTGCAATTCACAAACCTGCAGAGTTATAAAGGATAACTCTCTTCCACAAATGTATTGAGGGAAGGCAACGAAGAGGATTTGAAAGCAAGGCAGAATTGCAAGAAACAGATTTCAGGAGGTAGATTCGACTCGCCTTTAAAGCCCATGAAAAGCGGCAAAACGTCGACAATGATGCCCTTGGCCAAAAAGGGCGTATGCGTTTTTTCCTGAATATATTCAGGAAAAAACGCATACGCCCTTTTTGGCCAACCAAGCAAGCCGGAAAGGCAAATCGGCACTACAAAGAAGTCTCGCTTGCCATCGGTCAAAAGGGCCATGCTGAAAAAAGTGTAAAAACCAGAAATGCAGGACAGGCCATGGAGACATGGGAGCCTTGCTACGCTCATGGGCGGGATGTAAATTGCCAACAGCCACTCTGGAGAAGTGTACGGTGTGATCTGAAACATGTAATAAACACAGCTTAGAGAGCATAGGGCACTTCCACTCATGGGCGTATACATTGGGAAAACTGAAAAGCCACAAGACACAGGCACCCCAAAGTGTAGGGCTGCTCTGTTTACAAGAACCTCCACTTCGGTACACCTTAAATAGCCCAGGAAGAAGTTGTGGTACTTATGCACAATGGAATATCCCTCAGCCATGAAATCAATGTCATAAGGCTAGTAGCAGCATGATGAGTGGATTTAGGTACGATGACTCTAAGTGAAATAAGTCACACAGAAAAAGACACTTATCCTAAGATATCACGTACAGAGGGAATGTCAAAATCGCTACCCTTGAACTGAATTACAAAACAGAACAGAGTCACACGTTTAGAAAACACACGATGGCTGCTTAACGGGAAAGGTCAGGTGGGGTGATGCATAAAACAAGGGTTTGAAATTAGCTCAGATACCGTTCCATAAGCCAAATATGTAATAGACAAGACCTACTCCCTGCTCAGTGAACTGGACGCAACACCCCCTATTCACCGCACAAGAATATATCTGACTAGTAAGAATCTGAAAACCTATGTATTGATATCTCTCTGGAAGTGAATCAAGAGGGTGTAAAGCGGCATCAACACAGCAGGGAAAAGCAGCCAAGCCCCATTCTAAACATAAATTACTTAAAAAAAAAACCCCTAAAACAAAGACAGTGACAGAGAGAGAAATTCTTACAAAATCCGTTCAGGGGCTCTGATGCAACCTGGATTGACCATATCTAGACCCACAGCTGGATGAGACATTAGGCTGGACACTCTTGGGGCTGAGAGGATTGGTGAGGTTGGGTGAGCAAACGCAGACCCTTTAAAGTAATACTGCGTGCTACCCATCCCATGGGTCCCAAATCTCCAGGTTCAAGGGCATCTTCCTACATCGAAAACATGCATGGGAAACCCAGAAGATGGTACACCGTGTGATCGGGAAAGGTTTCTAAAACGCACCTCACTTCTCCTCTCCTTGTGCTCGGGTTCGCCATTCCAGCCGCTTTACTAACAATCTCCCTACTTGGAGAATCAGCACCGTTAACCTCCTGTTTCGTACAGGTTGCAATTTGTCCTGAGGATAAACGGGAAGAGGGGGAACCAATGAGAGACGAGCTCTCGGTGTTGGGACAGGCACAGATCACTCTATTTTCCCATCAGGAAGAAGAATGAACCACAGGCTCAGCCTGCCCCTCCGGAACCAGAATAGGGCCTGAAGCAATCCTGCGCTTTTGCGGCCAGCTCCCAAACAAGCGAGTTGACAAATGGAGCTCAGGGGCACTGCAATTCACAAACCTGCAGAGTTATAAAGGATAACTCTCTTCCACAAATGTATTGAGGGAAGGCAACGAAGAGGATTTGAAAGCAAGGCAGAATTGCAAGAAACAGATTTCAGGAGGTAGATTCGACTCGCCTTTAAAGCCCATGAAAAGCGGCAAAACGTCGACAATGATGCCCTTGGCCAAAAAGGGCGTATGCGTTTTTTCCTGAATATATTCAGGAAAAAACGCATACGCCCTTTTTGGCCAACCAAGCAAGCCGGAAAGGCAAATCGGCACTACAAAGAAGTCTCGCTTGCCATCGGTCAAAAGGGCCATGCTGAAAAAAGTGTAAAAACCAGAAATGCAGGACAGGCCATGGAGACATGGGAGCCTTGCTACGCTCATGGGCGGGATGTAAATTGCCAACAGCCACTCTGGAGAAGTGTACGGTGTGATCTGAAACATGTAATAAACACAGCTTAGAGAGCATAGGGCACTTCCACTCATGGGCGTATACATTGGGAAAACTGAAAAGCCACAAGACACAGGCACCCCAAAGTGTAGGGCTGCTCTGTTTACAAGAACCTCCACTTCGGTACACCTTAAATAGCCCAGGAAGAAGTTGTGGTACTTATGCACAATGGAATATCCCTCAGCCATGAAATCAATGTCATAAGGCTAGTAGCAGCATGATGAGTGGATTTAGGTACGATGACTCTAAGTGAAATAAGTCACACAGAAAAAGACACTTATCCTAAGATATCACGTACAGAGGGAATGTCAAAATCGCTACCCTTGAACTGAATTACAAAACAGAACAGAGTCACACGTTTAGAAAACACACTATGGCTGCTTAAAGGGAAAGGTCAGGTGGGGTGATGCATAAAACAAGGGTTTGAAATTAGCTCAGATACCGTTCCATAAGCCAAATATGTAATAGACAAGCCCTACTCCCTGCTCAGTGAACTGGACGCAACACCCCCTATTCACCGCACAAGAATATATCTGACTAGTAAGAATCTGAAAACCTATGTATTGATATCTCTCTGGAAGTGAATCAAGAGGGTGTAAAGCGGCATCAACACAGCAGTGAAAAGCAGCTAAACCCCATTATAAAAATAAATTACTTAAAAAAAAAAACCCCTAAAACAAAGACAGTGACAGAGAGAGAAATTCTTACAAAATCCGTTCAGGGGCTCTGATGCAACCTGGATTGACCATATCTAGACCCACAGCTGGATGAGACATTAGGCTGGACACTCTTGGGGCTGAGAGGATTGGTGAGGTTGGGTGAGCAAACGCAGACCCTTTAAAGTAATACTGCGTGCTACCCATCCCATGGGTCCCAAATCTCCAGGTTCAAGGGCATCTTCCTACATCGAAAACATGCATGGGAAACCCAGAAGATGGTACACCGTGTGATCGGGAAAGGTTTCTAAAACGCACCTCACTTCTCCTCTCCTTGTGCTCGGGTTCGCCATTCCAGCCGCTTTACTAACAATCTCCCTACTTGGAGAATCAGCACCGTTAACCTCCTGTTTCGTACAGGTTGCAATTTGTCCTGAGGATAAACGGGAAGAGGGGGAACCAATGAGAGACGAGCTCTCGGTGTTGGGACAGGCACAGATCACTCTATTTTCCCATCAGGAAGAAGAATGAACCACAGGCTCAGCCTGCCCCTCCGGAACCAGAATAGGGCCTGAAGCAATCCTGCGCTTTTGCGGCCAGCTCCCAAACAAGCGAGTTGACAAATGGAGCTCAGGGGCACTGCAATTCACAAACCTGCAGAGTTATAAAGGATAACTCTCTTCCACAAATGTATTGAGGGAAGGCAACGAAGAGGATTTGAAAGCAAGGCAGAATTGCAAGAAACAGATTTCAGGAGGTAGATTCGACTCGCCTTTAAAGCCCATGAAAAGCGGCAAAACGTCGACAATGATGCCCTTGGCCAAAAAGGGCGTATGCGTTTTTTCCTGAATATATTCAGGAAAAAACGCATACGCCCTTTTTGGCCAACCAAGCAAGCCGGAAAGGCAAATCGGCACTACAAAGAAGTCTCGCTTGCCATCGGTCAAAAGGGCCATGCTGAAAAAAGTGTAAAAACCAGAAATGCAGGCCAGGCCATGGAGACATGGGAGCCTTGCTACGCTCATGGGCGGGATGTAAATTGCCAACAGCCACTCTGGAGAAGTGTACGGTGTGATCTGAAACATGTAATAAACACAGCTTAGAGAGCATAGGGCACTTCCACTCATGGGCGTATACATTGGGAAAACTGAAAAGCCACAAGACACAGGCACCCCAAAGTGTAGGGCTGCTCTGTTTACAAGAACCTCCACTTCGGTACACCTTAAATAGCCCAGGAAGAAGTTGTGGTACTTATGCACAATGGAATATCCCTCAGCCATGAAATCAATGTCATAAGGCTAGTAGCAGCATGATGAGTGGATTTAGGTACGATGACTCTAAGTGAAATAAGTCACACAGAAAAAGACACTTATCCTAAGATATCACGTACAGAGGGAATGTCAAAATCGCTACCCTTGAACTGAATTACAAAACAGAACAGAGTCACACGTTTAGAAAACACACTATGGCTGCTTAAAGGGAAAGGTCAGGTGGGGTGATGCATAAAACAAGGGTTTGAAATTAGCTCAGATACCGTTCCATAAGCCAAATATGTAATAGACAAGACCTACTCCCTGCTCAGTGAACTGGACGCAACACCCCCTATTCACCGCACAAGAATATATCTGACTAGTAAGAATCTGAAAACCTATGTATTGATATCTCTCTGGAAGTGAATCAAGAGGGTGTAAAGCGGCATCAACACAGCAGTGAAAAGCAGCTAAACCCCATTATAAAAATAAATTACTTAAAAAAAAAAACCCCTAAAACAAAGACAGTGACAGAGAGAGAAATTCTTACAAAATCCGTTCAGGGGCTCTGATGCAACCTGGATTGACCATATCTAGACCCACAGCTGGATGAGACATTAGGCTGGACACTCTTGGGGCTGAGAGGATTGGTGAGGTTGGGTGAGCAAACGCAGACCCTTTAAAGTAATACTGCGTGCTACCCATCCCATGGGTCCCAAATCTGCAGGTTCAAGGGCATCTTCCTACATCGAAAACATGCATGGGAAACCCAGAAGATGGTACACCGTGTGATCGGGAAAGGTTTCTAAAACGCACCTCACTTCTCCTCTCCTTGTGCTCGGGTTCGCCATTCCAGCCGCTTTACTAACAATCTCCCTACTTGGAGAATCAGCACCGTTAACCTCCTGTTTCGTACAGGTTGCAATTTGTCCTGAGGATAAACGGGAAGAGGGGGAACCAATGAGAGACGAGCTCTCGGTGTTGGGACAGGCACAGATCACTCTATTTTCCCATCAGGAAGAAGAATGAACCACAGGCTCAGCCTGCCCCTCCGGAACCAGAATAGGGCCTGAAGCAATCCTGCGCTTTTGCGGCCAGCTCCCAAACAAGCGAGTTGACAAATGGAGCTCAGGGGCACTGCAATTCACAAACCTGCAGAGTTATAAAGGATAACTCTCTTCCACAAATGTATTGAGGGAAGGCAACGAAGAGGATTTGAAAGCAAGGCAGAATTGCAAGAAACAGATTTCAGGAGGTAGATTCGACTCGCCTTTAAAGCCCATGAAAAGCGGCAAAACGTCGACAATGATGCCCTTGGCCAAAAAGGGCGTATGCGTTTTTTCCTGAATATATTCAGGAAAAAACGCATACGCCCTTTTTGGCCAACCAAGCAAGCCGGAAAGGCAAATCGGCACTACAAAGAAGTCTCGCTTGCCATCGGTCAAAAGGGCCATGCTGAAAAAAGTGTAAAAACCAGAAATGCAGGACAGGCCATGGAGACATGGGAGCCTTGCTACGCTCATGGGCGGGATGTAAATTGCCAACAGCCACTCTGGAGAAGTGTACGGTGTGATCTGAAACATGTAATAAACACAGCTTAGAGAGCATAGGGCACTTCCACTCATGGGCGTATACATTGGGAAAACTGAAAAGCCACAAGACACAGGCACCCCAAAGTGTAGGGCTGCTCTGTTTACAAGAACCTCCACTTCGGTACACCTTAAATAGCCCAGGAAGAAGTTGTGGTACTTATGCACAATGGAATATCCCTCAGCCATGAAATCAATGTCATAAGGCTAGTAGCAGCATGATGAGTGGATTTAGGTACGATGACTCTAAGTGAAATAAGTCACACAGAAAAAGACACTTATCCTAAGATATCACGTACAGAGGGAATGTCAAAATCGCTACCCTTGAACTGAATTACAAAACAGAACAGAGTCACACGTTTAGAAAACACACTATGGCTGCTTAAAGGGAAAGGTCAGGTGGGGTGATGCATAAAACAAGGGTTTGAAATTAGCTCAGATACCGTTCCATAAGCCAAATATGTAATAGACAAGCCCTACTCCCTGCTCAGTGAACTGGACGCAACACCCCCTATTCACCGCACAAGAATATATCTGACTAGTAAGAATCTGAAAACCTATGTATTGATATCTCTCTGGAAGTGAATCAAGAGGGTGTAAAGCGGCATCAACACAGCAGGGAAAAGCAGCCAAGCCCCATTCTAAACATAAATTACTTATAAAAAAAACCCCTAAAACAAAGACAGTGACAGAGAGAGAAATTCTTACAAAATCCGTTCAGGGGCTCTGATGCAACCTGGATTGACCATATCTAGACCCACAGCTGGATGAGACATTAGGCTGGACACTCTTGGGGCTGAGAGGATTGGTGAGGTTGGGTGAGCAAACGCAGACCCTTTAAAGTAATACTGCGTGCTACCCATCCCATGGGTCCCAAATCTCCAGGTTCAAGGGCATCTTCCTACATCGAAAACATGCATGGGAAACCCAGAAGATGGTACACCGTGTGATCGGGAAAGGTTTCTAAAACGCACCTCACTTCTCCTCTCCTTGTGCTCGGGTTCGCCATTCCAGCCGCTTTACTAACAATCTCCCTACTTGGAGAATCAGCACCGTTAACCTCCTGTTTCGTACAGGTTGCAATTTGTCCTGAGGATAAACGGGAAGAGGGGGAACCAATGAGAGACGAGCTCTCGGTGTTGGGACAGGCACAGATCACTCTATTTTCCCATCAGGAAGAAGAATGAACCACAGGCTCAGCCTGCCCCTCCGGAACCAGAATAGGGCCTGAAGCAATCCTGCGCTTTTGCGGCCAGCTCCCAAACAAGCGAGTTGACAAATGGAGCTCAGGGGCACTGCAATTCACAAACCTGCAGAGTTATAAAGGATAACTCTCTTCCACAAATGTATTGAGGGAAGGCAACGAAGAGGATTTGAAAGCAAGGCAGAATTGCAAGAAACAGATTTCAGGAGGTAGATTCGACTCGCCTTTAAAGCCCATGAAAAGCGGCAAAACGTCGACAATGATGCCCTTGGCCAAAAAGGGCGTATGCGTTTTTTCCTGAATATATTCAGGAAAAAACGCATACGCCCTTTTTGGCCAACCAAGCAAGCCGGAAAGGCAAATCGGCACTACAAAGAAGTCTCGCTTGCCATCGGTCAAAAGGGCCATGCTGAAAAAAGTGTAAAAACCAGAAATGCAGGACAGGCCATGGAGACATGGGAGCCTTGCTACGCTCATGGGCGGGATGTAAATTGCCAACAGCCACTCTGGAGAAGTGTACGGTGTGATCTGAAACATGTAATAAACACAGCTTAGAGAGCATAGGGCACTTCCACTCATGGGCGTATACATTGGGAAAACTGAAAAGCCACAAGACACAGGCACCCCAAAGTGTAGGGCTGCTCTGTTTACAAGAACCTCCACTTCGGTACACCTTAAATAGCCCAGGAAGAAGTTGTGGTACTTATGCACAATGGAATATCCCTCAGCCATGAAATCAATGTCATAAGGCTAGTAGCAGCATGATTTAGGTACGATGACTCTAAGTGAAATAAGTCACACAGAAAAAGACACTTATCCTAAGATATCACGTACAGAGGGAATGTCAAAATCGCTACCCTTGAACTGAATTACAAAACAGAACAGAGTCACACGTTTAGAAAACACACTATGGCTGCTTAAAGGGAAAGGTCAGGTGGGGTGATGCATAAAACAAGGGTTTGAAATTAGCTCAGATACCGTTCCATAAGCCAAATATGTAATAGACAAGACCTACTCCCTGCTCAGTGAACTGGACGCAACACCCCCTATTCACCGCACAAGAATATATCTGACTAGTAAGAATCTGAAAACCTATGTATTGATATCTCTCTGGAAGTGAATCAAGAGGGTGTAAAGCGGCATCAACACAGCAGGGAAAAGCAGCCAAGCCCCATTCTAAACATAAATTACTTAAAAAAAAAACCCCTAAAACAAAGACAGTGACAGAGAGAGAAATTCTTACAAAATCCGTTCAGGGGCTCTGATGCAACCTGGATTGACCATATCTAGACCCACAGCTGGATGAGACATTAGGCTGGACACTCTTGGGGCTGAGAGGATTGGTGAGGTTGGGTGAGCAAACGCAGACCCTTTAAAGTAATACTGCGTGCTACCCATCCCATGGGTCCCAAATCTCCAGGTTCAAGGGCATCTTCCTACATCGAAAACATGCATGGGAAACCCAGAAGATGGTACACCGTGTGATCGGGAAAGGTTTCTAAAACGCACCTCACTTCTCCTCTCCTTGTGCTCGGGTTCGCCATTCCAGCCGCTTTACTAACAATCTCCCTACTTGGAGAATCAGCACCGTTAACCTCCTGTTTCGTACAGGTTGCAATTTGTCCTGAGGATAAACGGGAAGAGGGGGAACCAATGAGAGACGAGCTCTCGGTGTTGGGACAGGCACAGATCACTCTATTTTCCCATCAGGAAGAAGAATGAACCACAGGCTCAGCCTGCCCCTCCGGAACCAGAATAGGGCCTGAAGCAATCCTGCGCTTTTGCGGCCAGCTCCCAAACAAGCGAGTTGACAAATGGAGCTCAGGGGCACTGCAATTCACAAACCTGCAGAGTTATAAAGGATAACTCTCTTCCACAAATGTATTGAGGGAAGGCAACGAAGAGGATTTGAAAGCAAGGCAGAATTGCAAGAAACAGATTTCAGGAGGTAGATTCGACTCGCCTTTAAAGCCCATGAAAAGCGGCAAAACGTCGACAATGATGCCCTTGGCCAAAAAGGGCGTATGCGTTTTTTCCTGAATATATTCAGGAAAAAACGCATACGCCCTTTTTGGCCAACCAAGCAAGCCGGAAAGGCAAATCGGCACTACAAAGAAGTCTCGCTTGCCATCGGTCAAAAGGGCCATGCTGAAAAAAGTGTAAAAACCAGAAATGCAGGACAGGCCATGGAGACATGGGAGCCTTGCTACGCTGATGGGCGGGATGTAAATTGCCAACAGCCACTCTGGAGAAGTGTACGGTGTGTCCTGAAACATGTAATAAACACAGCTTAGAGAGCATAGGGCACTTCCACTCATGGGCGTATACATTGGGAAAACTGAAAAGCCACAAGACACAGGCACCCCAAAGTGTAGGGCTGCTCTGTTTACAAGAACCTCCACTTCGGTACACCTTAAATAGCCCAGGAAGAAGTTGTGGTACTTATGCACAATGGAATATCCCTCAGCCATGAAATCAATGTCATAAGGCTAGTAGCAGCATGATGAGTGGATTTAGGTACGATGACTCTAAGTGAAATAAGTCACACAGAAAAAGACACTTATCCTAAGATATCACGTACAGAGGGAATGTCAAAATCGCTACCCTTGAACTGAATTACAAAACAGAACAGAGTCACACGTTTAGAAAACACACTATGGCTGCTTAAAGGGAAAGGTCAGGTGGGGTGATGCATAAAACAAGGGTTTGAAATTAGCTCAGATACCGTTCCATAAGCCAAATATGTAATAGACAAGACCTACTCCCTGCTCAGTGAACTGGACGCAACACCCCCTATTCACCGCACAAGAATATATCTGACTAGTAAGAATCTGAAAACCTATGTATTGATATCTCTCTGGAAGTGAATCAAGAGGGTGTAAAGCGGCATCAACACAGCAGGGAAAAGCAGCCAAGCCCCATTCTAAACATAAATTACTTATAAAAAAAACCCCTAAAACAAAGACAGTGACAGAGAGAGAAATTCTTACAAAATCCGTTCAGGGGCTCTGATGCAACCTGGATTGACCATATCTAGACCCACAGCTGGATGAGACATTAGGCTGGACACTCTTGGGGCTGAGAGGATTGGTGAGGTTGGGTGAGCAAACGCAGACCCTTTAAAGTAATACTGCGTGCTACCCATCCCATGGGTCCCAAATCTGCAGGTTCAAGGGCATCTTCCTACATCGAAAACATGCATGGGAAACCCAGAAGATGGTACACCGTGTGATCGGGAAAGGTTTCTAAAACGCACCTCACTTCTCCTCTCCTTGTGCTCGGGTTCGCCATTCCAGCCGCTTTACTAACAATCTCCCTACTTGGAGAATCAGCACCGTTAACCTCCTGTTTCGTACAGGTTGCAATTTGTCCTGAGGATAAACGGGAAGAGGGGGAACCAATGAGAGACGAGCTCTCGGTGTTGGGACAGGCACAGATCACTCTATTTTCCCATCAGGAAGAAGAATGAACCACAGGCTCAGCCTGCCCCTCCGGAACCAGAATAGGGCCTGAAGCAATCCTGCGCTTTTGCGGCCAGCTCCCAAACAAGCGAGTTGACAAATGGAGCTCAGGGGCACTGCAATTCACAAACCTGCAGAGTTATAAAGGATAACTCTCTTCCACAAATGTATTGAGGGAAGGCAACGAAGAGGATTTGAAAGCAAGGCAGAATTGCAAGAAACAGATTTCAGGAGGTAGATTCGACTCGCCTTTAAAGCCCATGAAAAGCGGCAAAACGTCGACAATGATGCCCTTGGCCAAAAAGGGCGTATGCGTTTTTTCCTGAATATATTCAGGAAAAAACGCATACGCCCTTTTTGGCCAACCAAGCAAGCCGGAAAGGCAAATCGGCACTACAAAGAAGTCTCGCTTGCCATCGGTCAAAAGGGCCATGCTGAAAAAAGTGTAAAAACCAGAAATGCAGGCCAGGCCATGGAGACATGGGAGCCTTGCTACGCTCATGGGCGGGATGTAAATTGCCAACAGCCACTCTGGAGAAGTGTACGGTGTGATCTGAAACATGTAATAAACACAGCTTAGAGAGCATAGGGCACTTCCACTCATGGGCGTATACATTGGGAAAACTGAAAAGCCACAAGACACAGGCACCCCAAAGTGTAGGGCTGCTCTGTTTACAAGAACCTCCACTTCGGTACACCTTAAATAGCCCAGGAAGAAGTTGTGGTACTTATGCACAATGGAATATCCCTCAGCCATGAAATCAATGTCATAAGGCTAGTAGCAGCATGATGAGTGGATTTAGGTACGATGACTCTAAGTGAAATAAGTCACACAGAAAAAGACACTTATCCTAAGATATCACGTACAGAGGGAATGTCAAAATCGCTACCCTTGAACTGAATTACAAAACAGAACAGAGTCACACGTTTAGAAAACACACGATGGCTGCTTAACGGGAAAGGTCAGGTGGGGTGATGCATAAAACAAGGGTTTGAAATTAGCTCAGATACCGTTCCATAAGCCAAATATGTAATAGACAAGACCTACTCCCTGCTCAGTGAACTGGACGCAACACCCCCTATTCACCGCACAAGAATATATCTGACTAGTAAGAATCTGAAAACCTATGTATTGATATCTCTCTGGAAGTGAATCAAGAGGGTGTAAAGCGGCATCAACACAGCAGGGAAAAGCAGCCAAGCCCCATTCTAAACATAAATTACTTATAAAAAAAACCCCTAAAACAAAGACAGTGACAGAGAGAGAAATTCTTACAAAATCCGTTCAGGGGCTCTGATGCAACCTGGATTGACCATATCTAGACCCACAGCTGGATGAGACATTAGGCTGGACACTCTTGGGGCTGAGAGGATTGGTGAGGTTGGGTGAGCAAACGCAGACCCTTTAAAGTAATACTGCGTGCTACCCATCCCATGGGTCCCAAATCTGCAGGTTCAAGGGCATCTTCCTACATCGAAAACATGCATGGGAAACCCAGAAGATGGTACACCGTGTGATCGGGAAAGGTTTCTAAAACGCACCTCACTTCTCCTCTCCTTGTGCTCGGGTTCGCCATTCCAGCCGCTTTACTAACAATCTCCCTACTTGGAGAATCAGCACCGTTAACCTCCTGTTTCGTACAGGTTGCAATTTGTCCTGAGGATAAACGGGAAGAGGGGGAACCAATGAGAGACGAGCTCTCGGTGTTGGGACAGGCACAGATCACTCTATTTTCCCATCAGGAAGAAGAATGAACCACAGGCTCAGCCTGCCCCTCCGGAACCAGAATAGGGCCTGAAGCAATCCTGCGCTTTTGCGGCCAGCTCCCAAACAAGCGAGTTGACAAATGGAGCTCAGGGGCACTGCAATTCACAAACCTGCAGAGTTATAAAGGATAACTCTCTTCCACAAATGTATTGAGGGAAGGCAACGAAGAGGATTTGAAAGCAAGGCAGAATTGCAAGAAACAGATTTCAGGAGGTAGATTCGACTCGCCTTTAAAGCCCATGAAAAGCGGCAAAACGTCGACAATGATGCCCTTGGCCAAAAAGGGCGTATGCGTTTTTTCCTGAATATATTCAGGAAAAAACGCATACGCCCTTTTTGGCCAACCAAGCAAGCCGGAAAGGCAAATCGGCACTACAAAGAAGTCTCGCTTGCCATCGGTCAAAAGGGCCATGCTGAAAAAAGTGTAAAAACCAGAAATGCAGGACAGGCCATGGAGACATGGGAGCCTTGCTACGCTCATGGGCGGGATGTAAATTGCCAACAGCCACTCTGGAGAAGTGTACGGTGTGATCTGAAACATGTAATAAACACAGCTTAGAGAGCATAGGGCACTTCCACTCATGGGCGTATACATCGGGAAAACTGAAAAGCCACAAGACACAGGCACCCCAAAGTGTAGGGCTGCTCTGTTTACAAGAACCTCCACTTCGGTACACCTTAAATAGCCCAGGAAGAAGTTGTGGTACTTATGCACAATGGAATATCCCTCAGCCATGAAATCAATGTCATAAGGCTAGTAGCAGCATGATGAGTGGATTTAGGTACGATGACTCTAAGTGAAATAAGTCACACAGAAAAAGACACTTATCCTAAGATATCACGTACAGAGGGAATGTCAAAATCGCTACCCTTGAACTGAATTACAAAACAGAACAGAGTCACACGTTTAGAAAACACACGATGGCTGCTTAACGGGAAAGGTCAGGTGGGGTGATGCATAAAACAAGGGTTTGAAATTAGCTCAGATACCGTTCCATAAGCCAAATATGTAATAGACAAGACCTACTCCCTGCTCAGTGAACTGGACGCAACACCCCCTATTCACCGCACAAGAATATATCTGACTAGTAAGAATCTGAAAACCTATGTATTGATATCTCTCTGGAAGTGAATCAAGAGGGTGTAAAGCGGCATCAACACAGCAGGGAAAAGCAGCCAAGCCCCATTCTAAACATAAATTACTTATAAAAAAAACCCCTAAAACAAAGACAGTGACAGAGAGAGAAATTCTTACAAAATCCGTTCAGGGGCTCTGATGCAACCTGGATTGACCATATCTAGACCCACAGCTGGATGAGACATTAGGCTGGACACTCTTGGGGCTGAGAGGATTGGTGAGGTTGGGTGAGCAAACGCAGACCCTTTAAAGTAATACTGCGTGCTACCCATCCCATGGGTCCCAAATCTGCAGGTTCAAGGGCATCTTCCTACATCGAAAACATGCATGGGAAACCCAGAAGATGGTACACCGTGTGATCGGGAAAGGTTTCTAAAACGCACCTCACTTCTCCTCTCCTTGTGCTCGGGTTCGCCATTCCAGCCGCTTTACTAACAATCTCCCTACTTGGAGAATCAGCACCGTTAACCTCCTGTTTCGTACAGGTTGCAATTTGTCCTGAGGATAAACGGGAAGAGGGGGAACCAATGAGAGACGAGCTCTCGGTGTTGGGACAGGCACAGATCACTCTATTTTCCCATCAGGAAGAAGAATGAACCACAGGCTCAGCCTGCCCCTCCGGAACCAGAATAGGGCCTGAAGCAATCCTGCGCTTTTGCGGCCAGCTCCCAAACAAGCGAGTTGACAAATGGAGCTCAGGGGCACTGCAATTCACAAACCTGCAGAGTTATAAAGGATAACTCTCTTCCACAAATGTATTGAGGGAAGGCAACGAAGAGGATTTGAAAGCAAGGCAGAATTGCAAGAAACAGATTTCAGGAGGTAGATTCGACTCGCCTTTAAAGCCCATGAAAAGCGGCAAAACGTCGACAATGATGCCCTTGGCCAAAAAGGGCGTATGCGTTTTTTCCTGAATATATTCAGGAAAAAACGCATACGCCCTTTTTGGCCAACCAAGCAAGCCGGAAAGGCAAATCGGCACTACAAAGAAGTCTCGCTTGCCATCGGTCAAAAGGGCCATGCTGAAAAAAGTGTAAAAACCAGAAATGCAGGCCAGGCCATGGAGACATGGGAGCCTTGCTACGCTGATGGGCGGGATGTAAATTGCCAACAGCCACTCTGGAGAAGTGTACGGTGTGATCTGAAACATGTAATAAACACAGCTTAGAGAGCATAGGGCACTTCCACTCATGGGCGTATACATTGGGAAAACTGAAAAGCCACAAGACACAGGCACCCCAAAGTGTAGGGCTGCTCTGTTTACAAGAACCTCCACTTCGGTACACCTTAAATAGCCCAGGAAGAAGTTGTGGTACTTATGCACAATGGAATATCCCTCAGCCATGAAATCAATGTCATAAGGCTAGTAGCAGCATGATGAGTGGATTTAGGTACGATGACTCTAAGTGAAATAAGTCACACAGAAAAAGACACTTATCCTAAGATATCACGTACAGAGGGAATGTCAAAATCGCTACCCTTGAACTGAATTACAAAACAGAACAGAGTCACACGTTTAGAAAACACACTATGGCTGCTTAAAGGGAAAGGTCAGGTGGGGTGATGCATAAAACAAGGGTTTGAAATTAGCTCAGATACCGTTCCATAAGCCAAATATGTAATAGACAAGACCTACTCCCTGCTCAGTGAACTGGACGCAACACCCCCTATTCACCGCACAAGAATATATCTGACTAGTAAGAATCTGAAAACCTATGTATTGATATCTCTCTGGAAGTGAATCAAGAGGGTGTAAAGCGGCATCAACACAGCAGGGAAAAGCAGCCAAGCCCCATTCTAAACATAAATTACTTAAAAAAAAAACCCCTAAAACAAAGACAGTGACAGAGAGAGAAATTCTTACAAAATCCGTTCAGGGGCTCTGATGCAACCTGGATTGACCATATCTAGACCCACAGCTGGATGAGACATTAGGCTGGACACTCTTGGGGCTGAGAGGATTGGTGAGGTTGGGTGAGCAAACGCAGACCCTTTAAAGTAATACTGCGTGCTACCCATCCCATGGGTCCCAAATCTCCAGGTTCAAGGGCATCTTCCTACATCGAAAACATGCATGGGAAACCCAGAAGATGGTACACCGTGTGATCGGGAAAGGTTTCTAAAACGCACCTCACTTCTCCTCTCCTTGTGCTCGGGTTCGCCATTCCAGCCGCTTTACTAACAATCTCCCTACTTGGAGAATCAGCACCGTTAACCTCCTGTTTCGTACAGGTTGCAATTTGTCCTGAGGATAAACGGGAAGAGGGGGAACCAATGAGAGACGAGCTCTCGGTGTTGGGACAGGCACAGATCACTCTATTTTCCCATCAGGAAGAAGAATGAACCACAGGCTCAGCCTGCCCCTCCGGAACCAGAATAGGGCCTGAAGCAATCCTGCGCTTTTGCGGCCAGCTCCCAAACAAGCGAGTTGACAAATGGAGCTCAGGGGCACTGCAATTCACAAACCTGCAGAGTTATAAAGGATAACTCTCTTCCACAAATGTATTGAGGGAAGGCAACGAAGAGGATTTGAAAGCAAGGCAGAATTGCAAGAAACAGATTTCAGGAGGTAGATTCGACTCGCCTTTAAAGCCCATGAAAAGCGGCAAAACGTCGACAATGATGCCCTTGGCCAAAAAGGGCGTATGCGTTTTTTCCTGAATATATTCAGGAAAAAACGCATACGCCCTTTTTGGCCAACCAAGCAAGCCGGAAAGGCAAATCGGCACTACAAAGAAGTCTCGCTTGCCATCGGTCAAAAGGGCCATGCTGAAAAAAGTGTAAAAACCAGAAATGCAGGCCAGGCCATGGAGACATGGGAGCCTTGCTACGCTCATGGGCGGGATGTAAATTGCCAACAGCCACTCTGGAGAAGTGTACGGTGTGATCTGAAACATGTAATAAACACAGCTTAGAGAGCATAGGGCACTTCCACTCATGGGCGTATACATTGGGAAAACTGAAAAGCCACAAGACACAGGCACCCCAAAGTGTAGGGCTGCTCTGTTTACAAGAACCTCCACTTCGGTACACCTTAAATAGCCCAGGAAGAAGTTGTGGTACTTATGCACAATGGAATATCCCTCAGCCATGAAATCAATGTCATAAGGCTAGTAGCAGCATGATGAGTGGATTTAGGTACGATGACTCTAAGTGAAATAAGTCACACAGAAAAAGACACTTATCCTAAGATATCACGTACAGAGGGAATGTCAAAATCGCTACCCTTGAACTGAATTACAAAACAGAACAGAGTCACACGTTTAGAAAACACACTATGGCTGCTTAAAGGGAAAGGTCAGGTGGGGTGATGCATAAAACAAGGGTTTGAAATTAGCTCAGATACCGTTCCATAAGCCAAATATGTAATAGACAAGACCTACTCCCTGCTCAGTGAACTGGACGCAACACCCCCTATTCACCGCACAAGAATATATCTGACTAGTAAGAATCTGAAAACCTATGTATTGATATCTCTCTGGAAGTGAATCAAGAGGGTGTAAAGCGGCATCAACACAGCAGTGAAAAGCAGCTAAACCCCATTATAAAAATAAATTACTTAAAAAAAAAAAACCCCTAAAACAAAGACAGTGACAGAGAGAGAAATTCTTACAAAATCCGTTCAGGGGCTCTGATGCAACCTGGATTGACCATATCTAGACCCACAGCTGGATGAGACATTAGGCTGGACACTCTTGGGGCTGAGAGGATTGGTGAGGTTGGGTGAGCAAACGCAGACCCTTTAAAGTAATACTGCGTGCTACCCATCCCATGGGTCCCAAATCTCCAGGTTCAAGGGCATCTCCCTACATCGAAAACATGCATGGGAAACCCAGAAGATGGTACACCGTGTGATCGGGAAAGGTTTCTAAAACGCACCTCACTTCTCCTCTCCTTGTGCTCGGGTTCGCCATTCCAGCCGCTTTACTAACAATCTCCCTACTTGGAGAATCAGCACCGTTAACCTCCTGTTTCGTACAGGTTGCAATTTGTCCTGAGGATAAACGGGAAGAGGGGGAACCAATGAGAGACGAGCTCTCGGTGTTGGGACAGGCACAGATCACTCTATTTTCCCATCAGGAAGAAGAATGAACCACAGGCTCAGCCTGCCCCTCCGGAACCAGAATAGGGCCTGAAGCAATCCTGCGCTTTTGCGGCCAGCTCCCAAACAAGCGAGTTGACAAATGGAGCTCAGGGGCACTGCAATTCACAAACCTGCAGAGTTATAAAGGATAACTCTCTTCCACAAATGTATTGAGGGAAGGCAACGAAGAGGATTTGAAAGCAAGGCAGAATTGCAAGAAACAGATTTCAGGAGGTAGATTCGACTCGCCTTTAAAGCCCATGAAAAGCGGCAAAACGTCGACAATGATGCCCTTGGCCAAAAAGGGCGTATGCGTTTTTTCCTGAATATATTCAGGAAAAAACGCATACGCCCTTTTTGGCCAACCAAGCAAGCCGGAAAGGCAAATCGGCACTACAAAGAAGTCTCGCTTGCCATCGGTCAAAAGGGCCATGCTGAAAAAAGTGTAAAAACCAGAAATGCAGGCCAGGCCATGGAGACATGGGAGCCTTGCTACGCTCATGGGCGGGATGTAAATTGCCAACAGCCACTCTGGAGAAGTGTACGGTGTGATCTGAAACATGTAATAAACACAGCTTAGAGAGCATAGGGCACTTCCACTCATGGGCGTATACATTGGGAAAACTGAAAAGCCACAAGACACAGGCACCCCAAAGTGTAGGGCTGCTCTGTTTACAAGAACCTCCACTTCGGTACACCTTAAATAGCCCAGGAAGAAGTTGTGGTACTTATGCACAATGGAATATCCCTCAGCCATGAAATCAATGTCATAAGGCTAGTAGCAGCATGATGAGTGGATTTAGGTACGATGACTCTAAGTGAAATAAGTCACACAGAAAAAGACACTTATCCTAAGATATCACGTACAGAGGGAATGTCAAAATCGCTACCCTTGAACTGAATTACAAAACAGAACAGAGTCACACGTTTAGAAAACACACGATGGCTGCTTAAAGGGAAAGGTCAGGTGGGGTGATGCATAAAACAAGGGTTTGAAATTAGCTCAGATACCGTTCCATAAGCCAAATATGTAATAGACAAGCCCTACTCCCTGCTCAGTGAACTGGACGCAACACCCCCTATTCACCGCACAAGAATATATCTGACTAGTAAGAATCTGAAAACCTATGTATTGATATCTCTCTGGAAGTGAATCAAGAGGGTGTAAAGCGGCATCAACACAGCAGTGAAAAGCAGCTAAACCCCATTATAAAAATAAATTACTTAAAAAAAAAAACCCCTAAAACAAAGACAGTGACAGAGAGAGAAATTCTTACAAAATCCGTTCAGGGGCTCTGATGCAACCTGGATTGACCATATCTAGACCCACAGCTGGATGAGACATTAGGCTGGACACTCTTGGGGCTGAGAGGATTGGTGAGGTTGGGTGAGCAAACGCAGACCCTTTAAAGTAATACTGCGTGCTACCCATCCCATGGGTCCCAAATCTCCAGGTTCAAGGGCATCTTCCTACATCGAAAACATGCATGGGAAACCCAGAAGATGGTACACCGTGTGATCGGGAAAGGTTTCTAAAACGCACCTCACTTCTCCTCTCCTTGTGCTCGGGTTCGCCATTCCAGCCGCTTTACTAACAATCTCCCTACTTGGAGAATCAGCACCGTTAACCTCCTGTTTCGTACAGGTTGCAATTTGTCCTGAGGATAAACGGGAAGAGGGGGAACCAATGAGAGACGAGCTCTCGGTGTTGGGACAGGCACAGATCACTCTATTTTCCCATCAGGAAGAAGAATGAACCACAGGCTCAGCCTGCCCCTCCGGAACCAGAATAGGGCCTGAAGCAATCCTGCGCTTTTGCGGCCAGCTCCCAAACAAGCGAGTTGACAAATGGAGCTCAGGGGCACTGCAATTCACAAACCTGCAGAGTTATAAAGGATAACTCTCTTCCACAAATGTATTGAGGGAAGGCAACGAAGAGGATTTGAAAGCAAGGCAGAATTGCAAGAAACAGATTTCAGGAGGTAGATTCGACTCGCCTTTAAAGCCCATGAAAAGCGGCAAAACGTCGACAATGATGCCCTTGGCCAAAAAGGGCGTATGCGTTTTTTCCTGAATATATTCAGGAAAAAACGCATACGCCCTTTTTGGCCAACCAAGCAAGCCGGAAAGGCAAATCGGCACTACAAAGAAGTCTCGCTTGCCATCGGTCAAAAGGGCCATGCTGAAAAAAGTGTAAAAACCAGAAATGCAGGCCAGGCCATGGAGACATGGGAGCCTTGCTACGCTCATGGGCGGGATGTAAATTGCCAACAGCCACTCTGGAGAAGTGTACGGTGTGATCTGAAACATGTAATAAACACAGCTTAGAGAGCATAGGGCACTTCCACTCATGGGCGTATACATTGGGAAAACTGAAAAGCCACAAGACACAGGCACCCCAAAGTGTAGGGCTGCTCTGTTTACAAGAACCTCCACTTCGGTACACCTTAAATAGCCCAGGAAGAAGTTGTGGTACTTATGCACAATGGAATATCCCTCAGCCATGAAATCAATGTCATAAGGCTAGTAGCAGCATGATGAGTGGATTTAGGTACGATGACTCTAAGTGAAATAAGTCACACAGAAAAAGACACTTATCCTAAGATATCACGTACAGAGGGAATGTCAAAATCGCTACCCTTGAACTGAATTACAAAACAGAACAGAGTCACACGTTTAGAAAACACACGATGGCTGCTTAAAGGGAAAGGTCAGGTGGGGTGATGCATAAAACAAGGGTTTGAAATTAGCTCAGATACCGTTCCATAAGCCAAATATGTAATAGACAAGCCCTACTCCCTGCTCAGTGAACTGGACGCAACACCCCCTATTCACCGCACAAGAATATATCTGACTAGTAAGAATCTGAAAACCTATGTATTGATATCTCTCTGGAAGTGAATCAAGAGGGTGTAAAGCGGCATCAACACAGCAGTGAAAAGCAGCTAAACCCCATTATAAAAATAAATTACTTAAAAAAAAAAACCCCTAAAACAAAGACAGTGACAGAGAGAGAAATTCTTACAAAATCCGTTCAGGGGCTCTGATGCAACCTGGATTGACCATATCTAGACCCACAGCTGGATGAGACATTAGGCTGGACACTCTTGGGGCTGAGAGGATTGGTGAGGTTGGGTGAGCAAACGCAGACCCTTTAAAGTAATACTGCGTGCTACCCATCCCATGGGTCCCAAATCTCCAGGTTCAAGGGCATCTTCCTACATCGAAAACATGCATGGGAAACCCAGAAGATGGTACACCGTGTGATCGGGAAAGGTTTCTAAAACGCACCTCACTTCTCCTCTCCTTGTGCTCGGGTTCGCCATTCCAGCCGCTTTACTAACAATCTCCCTACTTGGAGAATCAGCACCGTTAACCTCCTGTTTCGTACAGGTTGCAATTTGTCCTGAGGATAAACGGGAAGAGGGGGAACCAATGAGAGACGAGCTCTCGGTGTTGGGACAGGCACAGATCACTCTATTTTCCCATCAGGAAGAAGAATGAACCACAGGCTCAGCCTGCCCCTCCGGAACCAGAATAGGGCCTGAAGCAATCCTGCGCTTTTGCGGCCAGCTCCCAAACAAGCGAGTTGACAAATGGAGCTCAGGGGCACTGCAATTCACAAACCTGCAGAGTTATAAAGGATAACTCTCTTCCACAAATGTATTGAGGGAAGGCAACGAAGAGGATTTGAAAGCAAGGCAGAATTGCAAGAAACAGATTTCAGGAGGTAGATTCGACTCGCCTTTAAAGCCCATGAAAAGCGGCAAAACGTCGACAATGATGCCCTTGGCCAAAAAGGGCGTATGCGTTTTTTCCTGAATATATTCAGGAAAAAACGCATACGCCCTTTTTGGCCAACCAAGCAAGCCGGAAAGGCAAATCGGCACTACAAAGAAGTCTCGCTTGCCATCGGTCAAAAGGGCCATGCTGAAAAAAGTGTAAAAACCAGAAATGCAGGCCAGGCCATGGAGACATGGGAGCCTTGCTACGCTCATGGGCGGGATGTAAATTGCCAACAGCCACTCTGGAGAAGTGTACGGTGTGATCTGAAACATGTAATAAACACAGCTTAGAGAGCATAGGGCACTTCCACTCATGGGCGTATACATTGGGAAAACTGAAAAGCCACAAGACACAGGCACCCCAAAGTGTAGGGCTGCTCTGTTTACAAGAACCTCCACTTCGGTACACCTTAAATAGCCCAGGAAGAAGTTGTGGTACTTATGCACAATGGAATATCCCTCAGCCATGAAATCAATGTCATAAGGCTAGTAGCAGCATGATGAGTGGATTTAGGTACGATGACTCTAAGTGAAATAAGTCACACAGAAAAAGACACTTATCCTAAGATATCACGTACAGAGGGAATGTCAAAATCGCTACCCTTGAACTGAATTACAAAACAGAACAGAGTCACACGTTTAGAAAACACACTATGGCTGCTTAAAGGGAAAGGTCAGGTGGGGTGATGCATAAAACAAGGGTTTGAAATTAGCTCAGATACCGTTCCATAAGCCAAATATGTAATAGACAAGACCTACTCCCTGCTCAGTGAACTGGACGCAACACCCCCTATTCACCGCACAAGAATATATCTGACTAGTAAGAATCTGAAAACCTATGTATTGATATCTCTCTGGAAGTGAATCAAGAGGGTGTAAAGCGGCATCAACACAGCAGTGAAAAGCAGCTAAACCCCATTATAAACATAAATTACTTAAAAAAAAAACCCCTAAAACAAAGACAGTGACAGAGAGAGAAATTCTTACAAAATCCGTTCAGGGGCTCTGATGCAACCTGGATTGACCATATCTAGACCCACAGCTGGATGAGACATTAGGCTGGACACTCTTGGGGCTGAGAGGTTTGGTGAGGTTGGGTGAGCAAACGCAGACCCTTTAAAGTAATACTGCGTGCTACCCATCCCATGGGTCCCAAATCTGCAGGTTCAAGGGCATCTTCCTACATCGAAAACATGCATGGGAAACCCAGAAGATGGTACACCGTGTGATCGGGAAAGGTTTCTAAAACGCACCTCACTTCTCCTCTCCTTGTGCTCGGGTTCGCCATTCCAGCCGCTTTACTAACAATCTCCCTACTTGGAGAATCAGCACCGTTAACCTCCTGTTTCGTACAGGTTGCAATTTGTCCTGAGGATAAACGGGAAGAGGGGGAACCAATGAGAGACGAGCTCTCGGTGTTGGGACAGGCACAGATCACTCTATTTTCCCATCAGGAAGAAGAATGAACCACAGGCTCAGCCTGCCCCTCCGGAACCAGAATAGGGCCTGAAGCAATCCTGCGCTTTTGCGGCCAGCTCCCAAACAAGCGAGTTGACAAATGGAGCTCAGGGGCACTGCAATTCACAAACCTGCAGAGTTATAAAGGATAACTCTCTTCCACAAATGTATTGAGGGAAGGCAACGAAGAGGATTTGAAAGCAAGGCAGAATTGCAAGAAACAGATTTCAGGAGGTGGATTCGACTCGCCTTTAAAGCCCATGAAAAGCGGCAAAACGTCGACAATGATGCCCTTGGCCAAAAAGGGCGTATGCGTTTTTTCCTGAATATATTCAGGAAAAAACGCATACGCCCTTTTTGGCCAACCAAGCAAGCCGGAAAGGCAAATCGGCACTACAAAGAAGTCTCGCTTGCCATCGGTCAAAAGGGCCATGCTGAAAAAAGTGTAAAAACCAGAAATGCAGGACAGGCCATGGAGACATGGGAGCCTTGCTACGCTCATGGGCGGGATGTAAATTGCCAACAGCCACTCTGGAGAAGTGTACGGTGTGATCTGAAACATGTAATAAACACAGCTTAGAGAGCATAGGGCACTTCCACTCATGGGCGTATACATTGGGAAAACTGAAAAGCCACAAGACACAGGCACCCCAAAGTGTAGGGCTGCTCTGTTTACAAGAACCTCCACTTCGGTACACCTTAAATAGCCCAGGAAGAAGTTGTGGTACTTATGCACAATGGAATATCCCTCAGCCATGAAATCAATGTCATAAGGCTAGTAGCAGCATGATGAGTGGATTTAGGTACGATGACTCTAAGTGAAATAAGTCACACAGAAAAAGACACTTATCCTAAGATATCACGTACAGAGGGAATGTCAAAATCGCTACCCTTGAACTGAATTACAAAACAGAACAGAGTCACACGTTTAGAAAACACACTATGGCTGCTTAAAGGGAAAGGTCAGGTGGGGTGATGCATAAAACAAGGGTTTGAAATTAGCTCAGATACCGTTCCATAAGCCAAATATGTAATAGACAAGACCTACTCCCTGCTCAGTGAACTGGACGCAACACCCCCTATTCACCGCACAAGAATATATCTGACTAGTAAGAATCTGAAAACCTATGTATTGATATCTCTCTGGAAGTGAATCAAGAGGGTGTAAAGCGGCATCAACACAGCAGTGAAAAGCAGCTAAACCCCATTATAAAAATAAATTACTTAAAAAAAAAAACCCCTAAAACAAAGACAGTGACAGAGAGAGAAATTCTTACAAAATCCGTTCAGGGGCTCTGATGCAACCTGGATTGACCATATCTAGACCCACAGCTGGATGAGACATTAGGCTGGACACTCTTGGGGCTGAGAGGATTGGTGAGGTTGGGTGAGCAAACGCAGACCCTTTAAAGTAATACTGCGTGCTACCCATCCCATGGGTCCCAAATCTGCAGGTTCAAGGGCATCTTCCTACATCGAAAACATGCATGGGAAACCCAGAAGATGGTACACCGTGTGATCGGGAAAGGTTTCTAAAACGCACCTCACTTCTCCTCTCCTTGTGCTCGGGTTCGCCATTCCAGCCGCTTTACTAACAATCTCCCTACTTGGAGAATCAGCACCGTTAACCTCCTGTTTCGTACAGGTTGCAATTTGTCCTGAGGATAAACGGGAAGAGGGGGAACCAATGAGAGACGAGCTCTCGGTGTTGGGACAGGCACAGATCACTCTATTTTCCCATCAGGAAGAAGAATGAACCACAGGCTCAGCCTGCCCCTCCGGAACCAGAATAGGGCCTGAAGCAATCCTGCGCTTTTGCGGCCAGCTCCCAAACAAGCGAGTTGACAAATGGAGCTCAGGGGCACTGCAATTCACAAACCTGCAGAGTTATAAAGGATAACTCTCTTCCACAAATGTATTGAGGGAAGGCAACGAAGAGGATTTGAAAGCAAGGCAGAATTGCAAGAAACAGATTTCAGGAGGTAGATTCGACTCGCCTTTAAAGCCCATGAAAAGCGGCAAAACGTCGACAATGATGCCCTTGGCCAAAAAGGGCGTATGCGTTTTTTCCTGAATATATTCAGGAAAAAACGCATACGCCCTTTTTGGCCAACCAAGCAAGCCGGAAAGGCAAATCGGCACTACAAAGAAGTCTCGCTTGCCATCGGTCAAAAGGGCCATGCTGAAAAAAGTGTAAAAACCAGAAATGCAGGACAGGCCATGGAGACATGGGAGCCTTGCTACGCTCATGGGCGGGATGTAAATTGCCAACAGCCACTCTGGAGAAGTGTACGGTGTGATCTGAAACATGTAATAAACACAGCTTAGAGAGCATAGGGCACTTCCACTCATGGGCGTATACATTGGGAAAACTGAAAAGCCACAAGACACAGGCACCCCAAAGTGTAGGGCTGCTCTGTTTACAAGAACCTCCACTTCGGTACACCTTAAATAGCTCAGGAAGAAGTTGTGGTACTTATGCACAATGGAATATCCCTCAGCCATGAAATCAATGTCATAAGGCTAGTAGCAGCATGATGAGTGGATTTAGGTACGATGACTCTAAGTGAAATAAGTCACACAGAAAAAGACACTTATCCTAAGATATCACGTACAGAGGGAATGTCAAAATCGCTACCCTTGAACTGAATTACAAAACAGAACAGAGTCACACGTTTAGAAAACACACTATGGCTGCTTAAAGGGAAAGGTCAGGTGGGGTGATGCATAAAACAAGGGTTTGAAATTAGCTCAGATACCGTTCCATAAGCCAAATATGTAATAGACAAGACCTACTCCCTGCTCAGTGAACTGGACGCAACACCCCCTATTCACCGCACAAGAATATATCTGACTAGTAAGAATCTGAAAACCTATGTATTGATATCTCTCTGGAAGTGAATCAAGAGGGTGTAAAGCGGCATCAACACAGCAGTGAAAAGCAGCTAAACCCCATTATAAACATAAATTACTTAAAAAAAAAACCCCTAAAACAAAGACAGTGACAGAGAGAGAAATTCTTACAAAATCCGTTCAGGGGCTCTGATGCAACCTGGATTGACCATATCTAGACCCACAGCTGGATGAGACATTAGGCTGGACACTCTTGGGGCTGAGAGGATTGGTGAGGTTGGGTGAGCAAACGCAGACCCTTTAAAGTAATACTGCGTGCTACCCATCCCATGGGTCCCAAATCTGCAGGTTCAAGGGCATCTTCCTACATCGAAAACATGCATGGGAAACCCAGAAGATGGTACACCGTGTGATCGGGAAAGGTTTCTAAAACGCACCTCACTTCTCCTCTCCTTGTGCTCGGGTTCGCCATTCCAGCCGCTTTACTAACAATCTCCCTACTTGGAGAATCAGCACCGTTAACCTCCTGTTTCGTACAGGTTGCAATTTGTCCTGAGGATAAACGGGAAGAGGGGGAACCAGTGAGAGACGAGCTCTCGGTGTTGGGACAGGCACAGATCACTCTATTTTCCCATCAGGAAGAAGAATGAACCACAGGCTCAGCCTGCCCCTCCGGAACCAGAATAGGGCCTGAAGCAATCCTGCGCTTTTGCGGCCAGCTCCCAAACAAGCGAGTTGACAAATGGAGCTCAGGGGCACTGCAATTCACAAACCTGCAGAGTTATAAAGGATAACTCTCTTCCACAAATGTATTGAGGGAAGGCAACGAAGAGGATTTGAAAGCAAGGCAGAATTGCAAGAAACAGATTTCAGGAGGTAGATTCGACTCGCCTTTAAAGCCCATGAAAAGCGGCAAAACGTCGACAATGATGCCCTTGGCCAAAAAGGGCGTATGCGTTTTTTCCTGAATATATTCAGGAAAAAACGCATACGCCCTTTTTGGCCAACCAAGCAAGCCGGAAAGGCAAATCGGCACTACAAAGAAGTCTCGCTTGCCATCGGTCAAAAGGGCCATGCTGAAAAAAGTGTAAAAACCAGAAATGCAGGCCAGGCCATGGAGACATGGGAGCCTTGCTACGCTCATGGGCGGGATGTAAATTGCCAACAGCCACTCTGGAGAAGTGTACGGTGTGATCTGAAACATGTAATAAACACAGCTTAGAGAGCATAGGGCACTTCCACTCATGGGCGTATACATTGGGAAAACTGAAAAGCCACAAGACACAGGCACCCCAAAGTGTAGGGCTGCTCTGTTTACAAGAACCTCCACTTCGGTACACCTTAAATAGCCCAGGAAGAAGTTGTGGTACTTATGCACAATGGAATATCCCTCAGCCATGAAATCAATGTCATAAGGCTAGTAGCAGCATGATGAGTGGATTTAGGTACGATGACTCTAAGTGAAATAAGTCACACAGAAAAAGACACTTATCCTAAGATATCACGTACAGAGGGAATGTCAAAATCGCTACCCTTGAACTGAATTACAAAACAGAACAGAGTCACACGTTTAGAAAACACACGATGGCTGCTTAACGGGAAAGGTCAGGTGGGGTGATGCATAAAACAAGGGTTTGAAATTAGCTCAGATACCGTTCCATAAGCCAAATATGTAATAGACAAGACCTACTCCCTGCTCAGTGAACTGGACGCAACACCCCCTATTCACCGCACAAGAATATATCTGACTAGTAAGAATCTGAAAACCTATGTATTGATATCTCTCTGGAAGTGAATCAAGAGGGTGTAAAGCGGCATCAACACAGCAGGGAAAAGCAGCCAAGCCCCATTCTAAACATAAATTACTTATAAAAAAAACCCCTAAAACAAAGACAGTGACAGAGAGAGAAATTCTTACAAAATCCGTTCAGGGGCTCTGATACAACCTGGATTGACCATATCTAGACCCACAGCTGGATGAGACATTAGGCTGGACACTCTTGGGGCTGAGAGGATTGGTGAGGTTGGGTGAGCAAACGCAGACCCTTTAAAGTAATACTGCGTGCTACCCATCCCATGGGTCCCAAATCTCCAGGTTCAAGGGCATCTTCCTACATCGAAAACATGCATGGGAAACCCAGAAGATGGTACACCGTGTGATCGGGAAAGGTTTCTAAAACGCACCTCACTTCTCCTCTCCTTGTGCTCGGGTTCGCCATTCCAGCCGCTTTACTAACAATCTCCCTACTTGGAGAATCAGCACCGTTAACCTCCTGTTTCGTACAGGTTGCAATTTGTCCTGAGGATAAACGGGAAGAGGGGGAACCAGTGAGAGACGAGCTCTCGGTGTTGGGACAGGCACAGATCACTCTATTTTCCCATCAGGAAGAAGAATGAACCACAGGCTCAGCCTGCCCCTCCGGAACCAGAATAGGGCCTGAAGCAATCCTGCGCTTTTGCGGCCAGCTCCCAAACAAGCGAGTTGACAAATGGAGCTCAGGGGCACTGCAATTCACAAACCTGCAGAGTTATAAAGGATAACTCTCTTCCACAAATGTATTGAGGGAAGGCAACGAAGAGGATTTGAAAGCAAGGCAGAATTGCAAGAAACAGATTTCAGGAGGTAGATTCGACTCGCCTTTAAAGCCCATGAAAAGCGGCAAAACGTCGACAATGATGCCCTTGGCCAAAAAGGGCGTATGCGTTTTTTCCTGAATATATTCAGGAAAAAACGCATACGCCCTTTTTGGCCAACCAAGCAAGCCGGAAAGGCAAATCGGCACTACAAAGAAGTCTCGCTTGCCATCGGTCAAAAGGGCCATGCTGAAAAAAGTGTAAAAACCAGAAATGCAGGACAGGCCATGGAGACATGGGAGCCTTGCTACGCTCATGGGCGGGATGTAAATTGCCAACAGCCACTCTGGAGAAGTGTACGGTGTGATCTGAAACATGTAATAAACACAGCTTAGAGAGCATAGGGCACTTCCACTCATGGGCGTATACATTGGGAAAACTGAAAAGCCACAAGACACAGGCACCCCAAAGTGTAGGGCTGCTCTGTTTACAAGAACCTCCACTTCGGTACACCTTAAATAGCCCAGGAAGAAGTTGTGGTACTTATGCACAATGGAATATCCCTCAGCCATGAAATCAATGTCATAAGGCTAGTAGCAGCATGATGAGTGGATTTAGGTACGATGACTCTAAGTGAAATAAGTCACACAGAAAAAGACACTTATCCTAAGATATCACGTACAGAGGGAATGTCAAAATCGCTACCCTTGAACTGAATTACAAAACAGAACAGAGTCACACGTTTAGAAAACACACTATGGCTGCTTAAAGGGAAAGGTCAGGTGGGGTGATGCATAAAACAAGGGTTTGAAATTAGCTCAGATACCGTTCCATAAGCCAAATATGTAATAGACAAGACCTACTCCCTGCTCAGTGAACTGGACGCAACACCCCCTATTCACCGCACAAGAATATATCTGACTAGTAAGAATCTGAAAACCTATGTATTGATATCTCTCTGGAAGTGAATCAAGAGGGTGTAAAGCGGCATCAACACAGCAGTGAAAAGCAGCTAAACCCCATTCTAAAAATAAATTACTTAAAAAAAAAAACCCCTAAAACAAAGACAGTGACAGAGAGAGAAATTCTTACAAAATCCGTTCAGGGGCTCTGATGCAACCTGGATTGACCATATCTAGACCCACAGCTGGATGAGACATTAGGCTGGACACTCTTGGGGCTGAGAGGATTGGTGAGGTTGGGTGAGCAAACGCAGACCCTTTAAAGTAATACTGCGTGCTACCCATCCCATGGGTCCCAAATCTGCAGGTTCAAGGGCATCTTCCTACATCGAAAACATGCATGGGAAACCCAGAAGATGGTACACCGTGTGATCGGGAAAGGTTTCTAAAACGCACCTCACTTCTCCTCTCCTTGTGCTCGGGTTCGCCATTCCAGCCGCTTTACTAACAATCTCCCTACTTGGAGAATCAGCACCGTTAACCTCCTGTTTCGTACAGGTTGCAATTTGTCCTGAGGATAAACGGGAAGAGGGGGAACCAATGAGAGACGAGCTCTCGGTGTTGGGACAGGCACAGATCACTCTATTTTCCCATCAGGAAGAAGAATGAACCACAGGCTCAGCCTGCCCCTCCGGAACCAGAATAGGGCCTGAAGCAATCCTGCGCTTTTGCGGCCAGCTCCCAAACAAGCGAGTTGACAAATGGAGCTCAGGGGCACTGCAATTCACAAACCTGCAGAGTTATAAAGGATAACTCTCTTCCACAAATGTATTGAGGGAAGGCAACGAAGAGGATTTGAAAGCAAGGCAGAATTGCAAGAAACAGATTTCAGGAGGTAGATTCGACTCGCCTTTAAAGCCCATGAAAAGCGGCAAAACGTCGACAATGATGCCCTTGGCCAAAAAGGGCGTATGCGTTTTTTCCTGAATATATTCAGGAAAAAACGCATACGCCCTTTTTGGCCAACCAAGCAAGCCGGAAAGGCAAATCGGCACTACAAAGAAGTCTCGCTTGCCATCGGTCAAAAGGGCCATGCTGAAAAAAGTGTAAAAACCAGAAATGCAGGACAGGCCATGGAGACATGGGAGCCTTGCTACGCTCATGGGCGGGATGTAAATTGCCAACAGCCACTCTGGAGAAGTGTACGGTGTGATCTGAAACATGTAATAAACACAGCTTAGAGAGCATAGGGCACTTCCACTCATGGGCGTATACATTGGGAAAACTGAAAAGCCACAAGACACAGGCACCCCAAAGTGTAGGGCTGCTCTGTTTACAAGAACCTCCACTTCGGTACACCTTAAATAGCCCAGGAAGAAGTTGTGGTACTTATGCACAATGGAATATCCCTCAGCCATGAAATCAATGTCATAAGGCTAGTAGCAGCATGATGAGTGGATTTAGGTACGATGACTCTAAGTGAAATAAGTCACACAGAAAAAGACACTTATCCTAAGATATCACGTACAGAGGGAATGTCAAAATCGCTACCCTTGAACTGAATTACAAAACAGAACAGAGTCACACGTTTAGAAAACACACTATGGCTGCTTAAAGGGAAAGGTCAGGTGGGGTGATGCATAAAACAAGGGTTTGAAATTAGCTCAGATACCGTTCCATAAGCCAAATATGTAATAGACAAGACCTACTCCCTGCTCAGTGAACTGGACGCAACACCCCCTATTCACCGCACAAGAATATATCTGACTAGTAAGAATCTGAAAACCTATGTATTGATATCTCTCTGGAAGTGAATCAAGAGGGTGTAAAGCGGCATCAACACAGCAGTGAAAAGCAGCTAAACCCCATTCTAAAAATAAATTACTTAAAAAAAAAAACCCCTAAAACAAAGACAGTGACAGAGAGAGAAATTCTTACAAAATCCGTTCAGGGGCTCTGATGCAACCTGGATTGACCATATCTAGACCCACAGCTGGATGAGACATTAGGCTGGACACTCTTGGGGCTGAGAGGATTGGTGAGGTTGGGTGAGCAAACGCAGACCCTTTAAAGTAATACTGCGTGCTACCCATCCCATGGGTCCCAAATCTGCAGGTTCAAGGGCATCTTCCTACATCGAAAACATGCATGGGAAACCCAGAAGATGGTACACCGTGTGATCGGGAAAGGTTTCTAAAACGCACCTCACTTCTCCTCTCCTTGTGCTCGGGTTCGCCATTCCAGCCGCTTTACTAACAATCTCCCTACTTGGAGAATCAGCACCGTTAACCTCCTGTTTCGTACAGGTTGCAATTTGTCCTGAGGATAAACGGGAAGAGGGGGAACCAATGAGAGACGAGCTCTCGGTGTTGGGACAGGCACAGATCACTCTATTTTCCCATCAGGAAGAAGAATGAACCACAGGCTCAGCCTGCCCCTCCGGAACCAGAATAGGGCCTGAAGCAATCCTGCGCTTTTGCGGCCAGCTCCCAAACAAGCGAGTTGACAAATGGAGCTCAGGGGCACTGCAATTCACAAACCTGCAGAGTTATAAAGGATAACTCTCTTCCACAAATGTATTGAGGGAAGGCAACGAAGAGGATTTGAAAGCAAGGCAGAATTGCAAGAAACAGATTTCAGGAGGTGGATTCGACTCGCCTTTAAAGCCCATGAAAAGCGGCAAAACGTCGACAATGATGCCCTTGGCCAAAAAGGGCGTATGCGTTTTTTCCTGAATATATTCAGGAAAAAACGCATACGCCCTTTTTGGCCAACCAAGCAAGCCGGAAAGGCAAATCGGCACTACAAAGAAGTCTCGCTTGCCATCGGTCAAAAGGGCCATGCTGAAAAAAGTGTAAAAACCAGAAATGCAGGACAGGCCATGGAGACATGGGAGCCTTGCTACGCTCATGGGCGGGATGTAAATTGCCAACAGCCACTCTGGAGAAGTGTACGGTGTGATCTGAAACATGTAATAAACACAGCTTAGAGAGCATAGGGCACTTCCACTCATGGGCGTATACATTGGGAAAACTGAAAAGCCACAAGACACAGGCACCCCAAAGTGTAGGGCTGCTCTGTTTACAAGAACCTCCACTTCGGTACACCTTAAATAGCCCAGGAAGAAGTTGTGGTACTTATGCACAATGGAATATCCCTCAGCCATGAAATCAATGTCATAAGGCTAGTAGCAGCATGATGAGTGGATTTAGGTACGATGACTCTAAGTGAAATAAGTCACACAGAAAAAGACACTTATCCTAAGATATCACGTACAGAGGGAATGTCAAAATCGCTACCCTTGAACTGAATTACAAAACAGAACAGAGTCACACGTTTAGAAAACACACTATGGCTGCTTAAAGGGAAAGGTCAGGTGGGGTGATGCATAAAACAAGGGTTTGAAATTAGCTCAGATACCGTTCCATAAGCCAAATATGTAATAGACAAGACCTACTCCCTGCTCAGTGAACTGGACGCAACACCCCCTATTCACCGCACAAGAATATATCTGACTAGTAAGAATCTGAAAACCTATGTATTGATATCTCTCTGGAAGTGAATCAAGAGGGTGTAAAGCGGCATCAACACAGCAGTGAAAAGCAGCTAAACCCCATTATAAAAATAAATTACTTAAAAAAAAAAACCCCTAAAACAAAGACAGTGACAGAGAGAGAAATTCTTACAAAATCCGTTCAGGGGCTCTGATGCAACCTGGATTGACCATATCTAGACCCACAGCTGGATGAGACATTAGGCTGGACACTCTTGGGGCTGAGAGGATTGGTGAGGTTGGGTGAGCAAACGCAGACCCTTTAAAGTAATACTGCGTGCTACCCATCCCATGGGTCCCAAATCTGCAGGTTCAAGGGCATCTTCCTACATCGAAAACATGCATGGGAAACCCAGAAGATGGTACACCGTGTGATCGGGAAAGGTTTCTAAAACGCACCTCACTTCTCCTCTCCTTGTGCTCGGGTTCGCCATTCCAGCCGCTTTACTAACAATCTCCCTACTTGGAGAATCAGCACCGTTAACCTCCTGTTTCGTACAGGTTGCAATTTGTCCTGAGGATAAACGGGAAGAGGGGGAACCAATGAGAGACGAGCTCTCGGTGTTGGGACAGGCACAGATCACTCTATTTTCCCATCAGGAAGAAGAATGAACCACAGGCTCAGCCTGCCCCTCCGGAACCAGAATAGGGCCTGAAGCAATCCTGCGCTTTTGCGGCCAGCTCCCAAACAAGCGAGTTGACAAATGGAGCTCAGGGGCACTGCAATTCACAAACCTGCAGAGTTATAAAGGATAACTCTCTTCCACAAATGTATTGAGGGAAGGCAACGAAGAGGATTTGAAAGCAAGGCAGAATTGCAAGAAACAGATTTCAGGAGGTAGATTCGACTCGCCTTTAAAGCCCATGAAAAGCGGCAAAACGTCGACAATGATGCCCTTGGCCAAAAAGGGCGTATGCGTTTTTTCCTGAATATATTCAGGAAAAAACGCATACGCCCTTTTTGGCCAACCAAGCAAGCCGGAAAGGCAAATCGGCACTACAAAGAAGTCTCGCTTGCCATCGGTCAAAAGGGCCATGCTGAAAAAAGTGTAAAAACCAGAAATGCAGGACAGGCCATGGAGACATGGGAGCCTTGCTACGCTCATGGGCGGGATGTAAATTGCCAACAGCCACTCTGGAGAAGTGTACGGTGTGATCTGAAACATGTAATAAACACAGCTTAGAGAGCATAGGGCACTTCCACTCATGGGCGTATACATTGGGAAAACTGAAAAGCCACAAGACACAGGCACCCCAAAGTGTAGGGCTGCTCTGTTTACAAGAACCTCCACTTCGGTACACCTTAAATAGCTCAGGAAGAAGTTGTGGTACTTATGCACAATGGAATATCCCTCAGCCATGAAATCAATGTCATAAGGCTAGTAGCAGCATGATGAGTGGATTTAGGTACGATGACTCTAAGTGAAATAAGTCACACAGAAAAAGACACTTATCCTAAGATATCACGTACAGAGGGAATGTCAAAATCGCTACCCTTGAACTGAATTACAAAACAGAACAGAGTCACACGTTTAGAAAACACACTATGGCTGCTTAAAGGGAAAGGTCAGGTGGGGTGATGCATAAAACAAGGGTTTGAAATTAGCTCAGATACCGTTCCATAAGCCAAATATGTAATAGACAAGACCTACTCCCTGCTCAGTGAACTGGACGCAACACCCCCTATTCACCGCACAAGAATATATCTGACTAGTAAGAATCTGAAAACCTATGTATTGATATCTCTCTGGAAGTGAATCAAGAGGGTGTAAAGCGGCATCAACACAGCAGTGAAAAGCAGCTAAACCCCATTATAAACATAAATTACTTAAAAAAAAAACCCCTAAAACAAAGACAGTGACAGAGAGAGAAATTCTTACAAAATCCGTTCAGGGGCTCTGATGCAACCTGGATTGACCATATCTAGACCCACAGCTGGATGAGACATTAGGCTGGACACTCTTGGGGCTGAGAGGATTGGTGAGGTTGGGTGAGCAAACGCAGACCCTTTAAAGTAATACTGCGTGCTACCCATCCCATGGGTCCCAAATCTGCAGGTTCAAGGGCATCTTCCTACATCGAAAACATGCATGGGAAACCCAGAAGATGGTACACCGTGTGATCGGGAAAGGTTTCTAAAACGCACCTCACTTCTCCTCTCCTTGTGCTCGGGTTCGCCATTCCAGCCGCTTTACTAACAATCTCCCTACTTGGAGAATCAGCACCGTTAACCTCCTGTTTCGTACAGGTTGCAATTTGTCCTGAGGATAAACGGGAAGAGGGGGAACCAGTGAGAGACGAGCTCTCGGTGTTGGGACAGGCACAGATCACTCTATTTTCCCATCAGGAAGAAGAATGAACCACAGGCTCAGCCTGCCCCTCCGGAACCAGAATAGGGCCTGAAGCAATCCTGCGCTTTTGCGGCCAGCTCCCAAACAAGCGAGTTGACAAATGGAGCTCAGGGGCACTGCAATTCACAAACCTGCAGAGTTATAAAGGATAACTCTCTTCCACAAATGTATTGAGGGAAGGCAACGAAGAGGATTTGAAAGCAAGGCAGAATTGCAAGAAACAGATTTCAGGAGGTAGATTCGACTCGCCTTTAAAGCCCATGAAAAGCGGCAAAACGTCGACAATGATGCCCTTGGCCAAAAAGGGCGTATGCGTTTTTTCCTGAATATATTCAGGAAAAAACGCATACGCCCTTTTTGGCCAACCAAGCAAGCCGGAAAGGCAAATCGGCACTACAAAGAAGTCTCGCTTGCCATCGGTCAAAAGGGCCATGCTGAAAAAAGTGTAAAAACCAGAAATGCAGGACAGGCCATGGAGACATGGGAGCCTTGCTACGCTCATGGGCGGGATGTAAATTGCCAACAGCCACTCTGGAGAAGTGTACGGTGTGATCTGAAACATGTAATAAACACAGCTTAGAGAGCATAGGGCACTTCCACTCATGGGCGTATACATTGGGAAAACTGAAAAGCCACAAGACACAGGCACCCCAAAGTGTAGGGCTGCTCTGTTTACAAGAACCTCCACTTCGGTACACCTTAAATAGCCCAGGAAGAAGTTGTGGTACTTATGCACAATGGAATATCCCTCAGCCATGAAATCAATGTCATAAGGCTAGTAGCAGCATGATGAGTGGATTTAGGTACGATGACTCTAAGTGAAATAAGTCACACAGAAAAAGACACTTATCCTAAGATATCACGTACAGAGGGAATGTCAAAATCGCTACCCTTGAACTGAATTACAAAACAGAACAGAGTCACACGTTTAGAAAACACACGATGGCTGCTTAACGGGAAAGGTCAGGTGGGGTGATGCATAAAACAAGGGTTTGAAATTAGCTCAGATACCGTTCCATAAGCCAAATATGTAATAGACAAGACCTACTCCCTGCTCAGTGAACTGGACGCAACACCCCCTATTCACCGCACAAGAATATATCTGACTAGTAAGAATCTGAAAACCTATGTATTGATATCTCTCTGGAAGTGAATCAAGAGGGTGTAAAGCGGCATCAACACAGCAGGGAAAAGCAGCCAAGCCCCATTCTAAACATAAATTACTTATAAAAAAAACCCCTAAAACAAAGACAGTGACAGAGAGAGAAATTCTTACAAAATCCGTTCAGGGGCTCTGATACAACCTGGATTGACCATATCTAGACCCACAGCTGGATGAGACATTAGGCTGGACACTCTTGGGGCTGAGAGGATTGGTGAGGTTGGGTGAGCAAACGCAGACCCTTTAAAGTAATACTGCGTGCTACCCATCCCATGGGTCCCAAATCTCCAGGTTCAAGGGCATCTTCCTACATCGAAAACATGCATGGGAAACCCAGAAGATGGTACACCGTGTGATCGGGAAAGGTTTCTAAAACGCACCTCACTTCTCCTCTCCTTGTGCTCGGGTTCGCCATTCCAGCCGCTTTACTAACAATCTCCCTACTTGGAGAATCAGCACCGTTAACCTCCTGTTTCGTACAGGTTGCAATTTGTCCTGAGGATAAACGGGAAGAGGGGGAACCAGTGAGAGACGAGCTCTCGGTGTTGGGACAGGCACAGATCACTCTATTTTCCCATCAGGAAGAAGAATGAACCACAGGCTCAGCCTGCCCCTCCGGAACCAGAATAGGGCCTGAAGCAATCCTGCGCTTTTGCGGCCAGCTCCCAAACAAGCGAGTTGACAAATGGAGCTCAGGGGCACTGCAATTCACAAACCTGCAGAGTTATAAAGGATAACTCTCTTCCACAAATGTATTGAGGGAAGGCAACGAAGAGGATTTGAAAGCAAGGCAGAATTGCAAGAAACAGATTTCAGGAGGTAGATTCGACTCGCCTTTAAAGCCCATGAAAAGCGGCAAAACGTCGACAATGATGCCCTTGGCCAAAAAGGGCGTATGCGTTTTTTCCTGAATATATTCAGGAAAAAACGCATACGCCCTTTTTGGCCAACCAAGCAAGCCGGAAAGGCAAATCGGCACTACAAAGAAGTCTCGCTTGCCATCGGTCAAAAGGGCCATGCTGAAAAAAGTGTAAAAACCAGAAATGCAGGACAGGCCATGGAGACATGGGAGCCTTGCTACGCTCATGGGCGGGATGTAAATTGCCAACAGCCACTCTGGAGAAGTGTACGGTGTGATCTGAAACATGTAATAAACACAGCTTAGAGAGCATAGGGCACTTCCACTCATGGGCGTATACATTGGGAAAACTGAAAAGCCACAAGACACAGGCACCCCAAAGTGTAGGGCTGCTCTGTTTACAAGAACCTCCACTTCGGTACACCTTAAATAGCCCAGGAAGAAGTTGTGGTACTTATGCACAATGGAATATCCCTCAGCCATGAAATCAATGTCATAAGGCTAGTAGCAGCATGATGAGTGGATTTAGGTACGATGACTCTAAGTGAAATAAGTCACACAGAAAAAGACACTTATCCTAAGATATCACGTACAGAGGGAATGTCAAAATCGCTACCCTTGAACTGAATTACAAAACAGAACAGAGTCACACGTTTAGAAAACACACTATGGCTGCTTAAAGGGAAAGGTCAGGTGGGGTGATGCATAAAACAAGGGTTTGAAATTAGCTCAGATACCGTTCCATAAGCCAAATATGTAATAGACAAGACCTACTCCCTGCTCAGTGAACTGGACGCAACACCCCCTATTCACCGCACAAGAATATATCTGACTAGTAAGAATCTGAAAACCTATGTATTGATATCTCTCTGGAAGTGAATCAAGAGGGTGTAAAGCGGCATCAACACAGCAGTGAAAAGCAGCTAAACCCCATTCTAAAAATAAATTACTTAAAAAAAAAAAACCCCTAAAACAAAGACAGTGACAGAGAGAGAAATTCTTACAAAATCCGTTCAGGGGCTCTGATGCAACCTGGATTGACCATATCTAGACCCACAGCTGGATGAGACATTAGGCTGGACACTCTTGGGGCTGAGAGGATTGGTGAGGTTGGGTGAGCAAACGCAGACCCTTTAAAGTAATACTGCGTGCTACCCATCCCATGGGTCCCAAATCTGCAGGTTCAAGGGCATCTTCCTACATCGAAAACATGCATGGGAAACCCAGAAGATGGTACACCGTGTGATCGGGAAAGGTTTCTAAAACGCACCTCACTTCTCCTCTCCTTGTGCTCGGGTTCGCCATTCCAGCCGCTTTACTAACAATCTCCCTACTTGGAGAATCAGCACCGTTAACCTCCTGTTTCGTACAGGTTGCAATTTGTCCTGAGGATAAACGGGAAGAGGGGGAACCAATGAGAGACGAGCTCTCGGTGTTGGGACAGGCACAGATCACTCTATTTTCCCATCAGGAAGAAGAATGAACCACAGGCTCAGCCTGCCCCTCCGGAACCAGAATAGGGCCTGAAGCAATCCTGCGCTTTTGCGGCCAGCTCCCAAACAAGCGAGTTGACAAATGGAGCTCAGGGGCACTGCAATTCACAAACCTGCAGAGTTATAAAGGATAACTCTCTTCCACAAATGTATTGAGGGAAGGCAACGAAGAGGATTTGAAAGCAAGGCAGAATTGCAAGAAACAGATTTCAGGAGGTAGATTCGACTCGCCTTTAAAGCCCATGAAAAGCGGCAAAACGTCGACAATGATGCCCTTGGCCAAAAAGGGCGTATGCGTTTTTTCCTGAATATATTCAGGAAAAAACGCATACGCCCTTTTTGGCCAACCAAGCAAGCCGGAAAGGCAAATCGGCACTACAAAGAAGTCTCGCTTGCCATCGGTCAAAAGGGCCATGCTGAAAAAAGTGTAAAAACCAGAAATGCAGGACAGGCCATGGAGACATGGGAGCCTTGCTACGCTCATGGGCGGGATGTAAATTGCCAACAGCCACTCTGGAGAAGTGTACGGTGTGATCTGAAACATGTAATAAACACAGCTTAGAGAGCATAGGGCACTTCCACTCATGGGCGTATACATTGGGAAAACTGAAAAGCCACAAGACACAGGCACCCCAAAGTGTAGGGCTGCTCTGTTTACAAGAACCTCCACTTCGGTACACCTTAAATAGCCCAGGAAGAAGTTGTGGTACTTATGCACAATGGAATATCCCTCAGCCATGAAATCAATGTCATAAGGCTAGTAGCAGCATGATGAGTGGATTTAGGTACGATGACTCTAAGTGAAATAAGTCACACAGAAAAAGACACTTATCCTAAGATATCACGTACAGAGGGAATGTCAAAATCGCTACCCTTGAACTGAATTACAAAACAGAACAGAGTCACACGTTTAGAAAACACACTATGGCTGCTTAAAGGGAAAGGTCAGGTGGGGTGATGCATAAAACAAGGGTTTGAAATTAGCTCAGATACCGTTCCATAAGCCAAATATGTAATAGACAAGACCTACTCCCTGCTCAGTGAACTGGACGCAACACCCCCTATTCACCGCACAAGAATATATCTGACTAGTAAGAATCTGAAAACCTATGTATTGATATCTCTCTGGAAGTGAATCAAGAGGGTGTAAAGCGGCATCAACACAGCAGTGAAAAGCAGCTAAACCCCATTCTAAAAATAAATTACTTAAAAAAAAAAACCCCTAAAACAAAGACAGTGA